>NC_069504.1:1132867729-1132882729 GCF_027579735.1 Bombina bombina | reverse complement strand
AGTAAAGGAGCACTGTATGATCCTTAAGACAAAATACATGGTTGTAAAAATGTGAAAACAACCAGATGATTTATTTATGTCTGGAACATGAACTAAAAATAGGATAAAAATAACTGATCTCAACTCTCTTCAGAAGTAAATTATTCTCAGTTTTTATCAGTCTGTTGCATGAGATTTGTGCAGAGCTACAAGTTATTCCAGTTGTATGTTCCTTATAAATGTTTCATAATAATGACTTAAATCACTCTTTGAGGTTGTTCAATTAAAAAATGACGTCTATTTTGAGTGATGTCAAATATTTTTGATGCTTTCTATAGTTATGACATAACCTTCTCTGAATATATATTTTACCTGACATTTCCTTGGTAATGATTATAACAAACATTTTTTTTAATAATTCATAATCTCTGAGATTATATATATATATATATATAATGTTATTTATTTATATGTTTGTTTTTTTGTTTGGCTAAACCTGCTCTTACCAAAGTTAGAATATCCTATGCACCTTTGGAAGGCAAGAGAATGGCGTGTGTCAGACTAGATTTAGAATCACTATAGTCTTCGCTGAGATAAAAGTTGGTGTCCCGCTGCATCTATCTGGCATTGACATAGCTGCTAAATTATAGCTAGTGCAAGTGATACGTGTGCATAAGTACACCAGTTTGCAAATACATATGTGTGCGTAAATTAATTTACTTGCAATATACAGTGATATGTATTATAAATATTGCTTGTCTCATTTGGTGTGGTATTCAGTAGGTTCAGATTTATTTTATTCACATTGTGCAAAATATAAAGTACAGTAATGTGGGAATAATTATTTTTAAAACACCATAACCCATGAATGAATTTGTGGGAATGCAATGAGGGGCTTAGAAATACTGAGGAGTGAGTGTACATTTCATGAGACCATCAGGGACACATTATTTTGTATTCATTGGTTCTCAGTTTAGCAGTAAATTGTTCTAGAATATTAGCCACTGCAATACTAACACTTCTGTTTTAATTTTCCTTTTTTCCAGGCAAATACATATAAATTACCTGCTATATTCTATCAGTGGGCCAAGTAGTGATGTGGTATATTTAATCTTTAAAAGGTTTCTCTAAGAGTATTACATTTCAGACCATGCAATACAAGCGAACAGATGTATGTTTTCTTCCTTTCATGAAGGGATTTGCATTTAGAATTGCAATACGTTGGTACTTAATTTGTGCTTTTATATATATATATATATATATATATATATATATATATATATATATATATATATATATATATATATATATATACATATATATATGCACAAACATAATTATTGTCTGTGTAAAGCCATAGCCAGATCACAACAGTTACATATTTCATTGTTGCAGATATTAATTGGCAAAATATCAGGCCCACAATCTCCTAGATCAGTATAATGCACATTTCTCCTTAAAAAATAAAACTATTATAGGTCATCAGGATACAGCAGAATGCTGCCCTTTCTTGCTCTATGTATCCCTGTAATCAAACTGCAAAAGTTGATAACTTTGTTTTAAGATTGCAGGGTATTAATTGTATGTTAATATGTGCCAATAACCCTTCTGTGATTAAAGGGTTAAACATAATAATTAATATAACTAAAAAACAAACAAACCTTTAGACTTTAAAAACTCTTTCTTTTTGGTGGAGAATTATACTAGAAATGCCAATAGTTATGAAAACACAAAGTTTATGGATATCTACATTATACATAAATGATTTAGTTTCTAATCCCAAATTCAAGTGAGACATATGCTTCAGAGATTGAAGAAATGGGTTTTGGAAAAACATCTGAGGAAGAAGAGAATTAAGATTTAACATTAAATTATACTAAATCACTTTCAAATGTGACTAAGATCTTTCCTCCATTACATCATCACATGTGACTGCAGGTTGCCTAGTTGTGAAATCCCAATATAAAATGATTATGTAAAGCAGTCTGCAGTGCACTATGGGGTCTTCTGGGATTCAGTACACACATACACAAACATATATGTATATACTCATGCATACATACAAATTCACAGACTGTGCGTGAGTATGTATGTATATATATATATATATTTTTTTTTTTAGCTTGAGGTGCTTTTCTTGAGGCTATATAATATTTATTGTATGTAACAGTTCATGACAATTGACATATCTGGATTTTATAGAAGTATAGTAAAGTGATCTCAAGCACTTAATAGGTTAAAACCTAAATTAGAATTGTGGTTCCCATAACAACTAGATACATTTTTTCATGTTACATCACTTGTATTTGGAGAGTGAACATGCAATTCAGAGGCCATCTGTAGAGTATATTAATTAATTACTTCTATCCCCGTCTTCATACTCTTGTCCTATTTGTTGTCACTTTGGGGAACGTGGCTAGAGCCCTACCCTGTGAAAGTTCTTGAACATCTTATTACATGTATTTATTTATTTTTATACATATATATATATGAAACTTTCAGTGTTCTCCACAATGCAATACTTTGTAAAATTATAACATTT
Source organism: Bombina bombina (assembly GCF_027579735.1). Taxonomy (NCBI): domain Eukaryota; kingdom Metazoa; phylum Chordata; class Amphibia; order Anura; family Bombinatoridae; genus Bombina; species Bombina bombina. The sequence goes on along the minus strand of NC_069504.1, from coordinate 1,132,880,208 downwards.
GCTGCTGTCCAAGGCACAAATTAATTGCATAATTTAACATAAATATATTTAATAATAATCTGTGCAATAAGCATAGCAAAAAAATAATATAAGCTAATTATAATTTAATATTGGCTTAAATTTTAGCTGGGTGGTGTGCCCATTAAAAAGATCCTCGCGAGAACACTGTCTTATGTGATGACTATCTTTATATGACTGAAATATTTGCTTTATTGTACGTAGCTTTCTTTTTATCTGTGACAATTTTTACTTTTTTTATATAATTGTATTAATATGTTTAATCATTTTAAAGCATAAAGTTATGCAAAAATCTGAGATAATAATATTTTTTTTTACTAATTTTTTTAAAAATATGCTTTTTCTTTATAAATTCTATATGTCTTAAGATTTTTTTTCATTATCTACCTTCGAAATATACTTTCCTAACACTTTAAAAATATGTTTTAAAGATAATTAATAATAACCATAATAATAATATTAATATTTATTTATTTTATTTGTATTATTATTTATTTTATTATTATTATTATTTATTATTAATATTATTTGTATTATTATTTATCTTTAAAACATATTTTTCCTAATAGATTTTGTATAGTCTAAGATATTTATTTATTTTAATCTTCAAAATATACTTTTCCTTATACAGACTGTATAACTTATGGGAAAATTGATAATATTTTATTTATTTATTCATGCATTTATTTTTTTATCTTTAACACTGTTTTCTAATTAAAGGCTACATAGCAAACTGAAAAGTTAATATTCTGTTTATTTTATTTTTATTTTTTATTTTTTTAAAATACTTTTCCTGATAAAGACAGTATAACCTAAGAAAGTAATGTTCACAAGCATTTTTGGCGTTTGCATAAACTATAAGTTAATGTGTTATGGTGGAGTAAATTGTGCAGCTTTTTAATCCTCCATCTTTTCATGCTTTCCCCAGTGAAGTAATCGCTACCTTGATTTAGTGCATGTCACCCACACATCACTGAGATCATAAATTATCCAGATCCATATGGACAACTTTCATTAGCTGTGAGCACTTTGCAGCATTCACAAAATGTATAAACCCCTTGTCTGCCAGAGAGGGCTACAGCGTGTTGTTATGCAATGTTCAGCCCCCTCTGGCAGACAAGCAGTTGAAATTCTGTCTTCACTGTGACAGGGAGATAGAAACCCTGTTGTCCTGCTCATAAATACAAATAATAACTGTTACTATTTTGCTTTAGTGACCAAGGGGGATGGTGCCTGACAAACCATTTGTTCTTCCCATTCACTTGTCAGCGTTGCTGGCTTAAAAGCCAGATCCATTGTTACCATCCCTAATAACACCTGTTGGGATGATAGGAAGACAGCTGTCAGTAACTGGAGGTTAAAAAAAGCTATGATAATTAAGAACATATTATATGTACTGTGCTGGTCTTGCAGCTGCAAGGGGACATTATATGTCCAACCATATAGAAGGTAAAGGCCTCCCCTCTCTTCGCCCTCCCCTTTTCCATCCAAGCAATCGACTCGTCTTCCTGCAGCTAGCTGACAAGAGCACATTGTGTATTATAGCCAAAAAAGTTGCAGGAATGTCAGACGACAAGAGGAACTGGCCGCTGTGTGTCATTCTCACAGAAAAGAGCTCAGCGGCGGAAGTTGTGGCTTTTAACAAGAGTAAAAATTTATTTATTTGATTCATTTTTTTATTTTTATTTTACTTGTTCTTGTGTTTTTGACAGTAAGCAAATGGTTTGTGTTTTCTGTTTTTTTTATGGCTTTTTGAGTCCTGGGATGTGCACATCTTGGCAGGCAATGTCATGGGAAATGTGGTATTGTGATTGGAGCTTGGCTGTAGCATAGCATGGACCTTTTTTTTGGAATTCGTTCATTGGATTTTTCACAAGTGGAACTGGAATTTGAAATGAGTGGGTAAAAAAAAAAAGTTACTTTTGTTTATTAACCCCTTGTCTGACAGAGAGAGTTACAACACAGACGCTTGGCAACCAAGAGATAAAACAATTTTTTACTATATTTATTTGTCATATCAAATGTTTTTATTTATTAAAATTTATTAATAAATCAAAGTAAGTATGTTGCACTTGTTTTTTGTTCAATTTGCATATTTCTTGTTAATTGCTTGTAACCCTCTCTGGCAACCAAAAGGTTAATGTAATAGTTGTCCATATTTGTATATTCTTTAACTTTAACTATTTTCTGCAATAAAATAATAGAAAGATGAGGGTTTTTTTTTTTTAATATTTCTTATAGTTACGTTGCTGTAGCATCTAAGAAGTTAGTGTTGGTTTATGTCTCCCATGTTTCTATATAATGTTTAGCTGTGCAAGTTTACAATTTTTTTCATGTACCTATATTAAACAATTTATGACTGTTTCAAGTATATTTCTCATAATGTGGCTTAAAGAGACAATTTTAAACAGAAGCATTTTTCTAATTTACTTCCATTAGCAAATATGCTTCTAGTAAAATATATTATTGTTTTTCAGTGGCATACACACATATCCTGTGAGGGCCATGCACCAGTATTTATACACCATGCCTGCTCAAAGATCTGACAGTGGTGTGTATTGCTTCTATGAAAATATAACTTTTTATCACACAAGCCACTGCTGACTCCGTGAGAAGGTGTAGTGTACTGGTGCATAGGCAAACCCAGCATATGTGGATATGCCATAGAAATATAGTAATAACTTTTACTAGAAGCATTTCTGCTAATGAAAGTATATTGCAAAAATGCTTCAATTTCAAATTGGAATGCACCTATGCACATTTCAATGTTGACCTTTTTATCCCTTTAACAATTTGTCAGAGAAGTAGTTGCAAGGGTGTTAAGTAATGTGGGGTTAATAGCTGTTATTTGAAATGTTCAGATATATTGTATAATTGGATAACATTAATAAATCTATGGTTGTATTAAAAAACAAAAAAACAATTTAAGTAAGATTTAGGAATTTTAACTCACATGGGGGTGATTTAAAGATGACAGCTGTCAACTGCCAAATGGAGTTAAACATTTTTGACCTCCCTTTCAGCTGCCAAGTCTTTAGAGTTACAATGTCTGATTTGTTTCCCTAATAGTTTTTTTAGAATGATATATATGTATATTTACTGCAGAATGTTTGTATGTGGTTTAGGAGCTGTGGTTAAAGTGATGGTAAATTATAGCGTTATTCAAACGCTAGCCTGAATCTATACAATAAATTAAAAGGACCTTCATTCATGATTTTGAAGTGAAACGGCTTTAAAAGTATCTTTATTTTATACACCGTTCTAGTAAAATAACTTCTTCCACCGTCCACTGCAAAATTACTTTTTTTTCCATGACGTGACATTTCCTCCTCTTATCCAATATCTGTGATAGCCATACAGCACTCAATTATTCAGTGCCGGTTGGCTAGCATGGCTATTGGATAAGAGGTGGAAACGTCACCTCATGAAAAAAAGTAGTTTTTACGGTGGCTGGCAGAAGGCGTTATATTAGTAGAAAGGTGCATAAATAAAGCTACACTTTAAAATCACAAATGAAAGTCCTTTTTTTATTCTATACATTCTGGCTTGTGAGTAAATAATGCTATAATTTACCATTATTTTTAATTTAAGAAAAACATAAAAAATACTTTAGCATAAACTTTGCACAATATTTATTAATGTGTTATTGTGTTTATTAAGAACAGTAAAGTAATATATACATTCTCTTATGTTATGCTTACTCTGTGTTTAACAGGTAGACTGGTCTGATTTGGAAAATACTGTGAATGTTTTATTTTTTCTTGGTCAGTTTGTTAAATTGAAATGATTTGATGTGGGCAACATTTGGAACAATTGTTATCTCTGTATGGAATAGCTGCACATTCGAATCTGTCACATATTCTCAATGGAAAATGAGGTTTTTGTGTATTCAAAGTGTATTGGAGAGAATGCAGCCTAATTCCTGGCACATCAGGTCTGTTTGAAAATCACAGAATGTTGGCACAAGTTTCCAGGTCGCATTGTTCCAGATGAAGGAATCAGTCTTTAGAGGGCTTGGCATGCGTTGCAGCTAGGGAGGCAGGGCTGTGTCAGTGTGCAGGACTGTGAGTGTCAGTGTGCAGGGCTGTGAGTGTCAGCAGGCAGGGCTGTGAGTGTGCAGGGCTGTGAGTGTCAGCAGGCAGAACTGTGATTGTCAGCATGCAGGACTATGAGTGTCAGCAGGCAGGACTGTGAGTGTTTCTGTGTAGGACTGTGAGTGTGAATGTGCTGGACTGTGGGTGTCAGTGTTCGTAAGTGAGTATGCAGTACTGTGTCAGCGTGTAGGACTTTGAATGTCATCCTGCAGGGCTATGAGTGTGATTGTGCGGGGCCATAAGCGTATGCGTGTGTAGTGCTGTGAGTGTGCGGGGCTATGAGTATCAGCATTCAGGCCGTGCTTGTGAATGTACAGGGCTATGAGAGTCAAGATGTATTTAAGGGAGAATGGCAATGAGAATACACGGCTAAGTTGGAGCATACCAGACTGTGAATGTGAACATACATGGCTGAGGGTGTGAGTGTATTTGCTGTGAGAGTTTGCATGCAAGGCGTGTGAGTGAGAGTAGGCAATGCTATGAGTGTAAGTTTGTGGCTGTAAGTCTGAGTGTGCAAGCCTGAGCATGGGTGTGAGTGTTCAAAGCCTTGAGTGCCATAATCATGTAAGGGCTGAGAGTGTAAGTGCACTTGCTTTGGGTATCAGCATACCAGACTATGAGTGTGAGATTACATTTGGGGGCAGTGTGAGTGTGAGATTACAGACAACTGGCTGTGCATGTGTTATATTACATACAAGGGGCTGTGTGATATCAGAATACATACAGGGGCTGTGCAAATGTGAGATTATATATAGGGGGCTTTAAGTGTGGTATTAAATACAAGGACCATGTGGGTGTGATTTTTTGTACAGGTGGGATATTACATACAGGGGGGGCTGTGTAAGTGTAATGTTACATACAGGGGGCTGTGGGTGTGATAAAATTACATGCAGGGAGCCATAGGACTGTTGTATTACATATGAGGGAATGTGTGGATGTGATATTACAAACATGGTGCTGTGTGAGTTTTATACTACATATGTGGGGCTGTTTGTGTGTTATATTACACATAACCGGCTGTGTGAGCTTTATATTACATATAACGGGCATGTGAATGTTTAATTACATTTAAGGGGCTATGTGAGTGTTATATTACATACAAGGGACTGTGGGGTGTTATATTACATTCAAGCGGCTGTGTGAGTGTTATATTACATATAAGAGGCTATGTGAGTGTTATTTTACATACAAGGGGCTGTGGGGGTGTTATAGTACATATAATTGTCTATGTGAGTGTTATATTCCATATAAAAGGCTGTGTGAGTGTTATATTACATATACAAAATAGTTGTCCACAGCACTATATATTCTTTTAAAGCTTTATTATAATAGTACAGATAAAGAAACTTATATTACATATAAGCAACTGTGTGAGTGTTATCATACAAATAAGGGGATATGTGAGTGTTATATTACATACAGGCGACTGTGTGAGTGTTATATTACAAATAAGGGGATATGTGAGTGTTATATTACAAATAAGGTGATATGTGAGTGTTATATTACATATAAGGGGCTATGTAATTGTTATATTACATATAAGGGGCTGTGTGAGTGTTATATTACAAATAAGGAGATATGTGGGTGTTATATTACATATAATGGTCTATGTGAGTTTTATATTACATACAGGGGGTTGTGTGAGTGTTATATTACATATAAGGGTGTGTGTGACTGTTTTTTTACATATAAGTAGCTATGTGAGTGTTTTATTACATATAAGGGGGGGGTGTTATATATAAGAGACTATCTGGCTGTTATATTACATATAAGACACTATATGAGTGTTATATTACATATAAGACACTACATGAGTGTTATATTACATATAAGGGACTGTGGGGGTGTTATATTACATACAGGGGGCTGTGTGAGTGTTATATTACATATAAGGGTGTGTGTGTGACTGTTTTTTTACATATAAGTGGCTATGTGAGTGTTTTATTACATATAAGGGTGTGTGTGTTATATATAAGAGACTATCTGGCTGTTATATTACATATAAGACACTACATGAGTGTTATATTACATATAAGGGGGTGTGGGGGTGTTATATTACATACAGGGGTATGTGGGGTTATTACATATAAGACAATATATGAGTGTTATATTACATATAAGACACTACATGAGTGTTATATTACATATAAGGGACTGTGGGGGTGTTATATTACATACAGGGGTGTGTGGGGTTATTACATATAAGACACTATATGAGTGTTATATAACATATAAGGGACTGTGGGGGTGTTATATTACATATAAGGGTGTGTGTGACTGTTTTTTTACATATAAGTGGCTATGTGAGTGTTTTATTACATATAAGGGTGTGTGTGACTGTTTTTTTTACATATAAGTGGCTATGTGAGTGTTTTATTACATATAAGGGGGTGTGTGTGTTATATATAAGAGACTATCTGGCTGTTATATTACATATAAGACACTATATGAGTGTTATATTACATATAAGGGACTGTGGGGGTGTTATATTACATACAGGTGTGTGTGGGGTTATTACATATAAGACGCTATATAAGTGTTATATTACGTACAGGGGTGTGTGGGGTTATTACATATAAGACACTATATGAGTGTTATATTACATATAAGGGACTGTGGGGGTGTTATATTACATACAGGGGTGTGTGGGGTTATTACATATAAGACGCTATATAAGTGTTATATTACGTACAGGGGTGTGTGGGGTTATTACATATAAGACACTATATGAGTGTTATATTACATGTAAGGGACTGTGGGGGTGTTATATTACATACAGGTGTGTGTGGGGTTATTACATATAAGACGCTATATAAGTGTTATATTACATACAGGGGTGTGTGGGGTTATTACATATAAGACACTACATGAGTGTTATATTACATATAAGGGACTGTGGGGGTGTTATATTACATACAAGGGTGTGTGTTACATATAAGACGCTATATAAGTGTTATATTACGTACAGGGGTGTGTGGGGTTATTACATATAAGACACTACATGAGTGTTATATTACATATAAGGGACTGTGGGGGTGTTATATTACATACAGGGGTGTGTGGGGTTATTACATATAAGACGCTATATAAGTGTTATATTACGTACAGGGGTGTGTGGGGTTATTACATATAAGACACTATATGAGTGTTATATTACATATAAGGGACTGTGGGGGTGTTATATTACATACAGGTGTGTGTGGGGTTATTACATATAAGACGCTATATAAGTGTTATATTACATACAGGGGTGTGTGGGGTTATTACATATAAGACACTACATGAGTGTTATATTACATATAAGGGACTGTGGGGGTGTTATATTACATACAGGGGTGTGTGTTACATATAAGACGCTATATAAGTGTTATATTACATACAGGGGTGTGTGGGGTTATTACATATAAGACACTACATGAGTGTTATATTACATATAAGGGACTGTGGGGGTGTTATATTACATACAGGGGTGTGTGTTACATATAAGACGCTATATAAGTGTTATATTACATACGGGGGGCTATATGACTGAATGCAGACATTTCTGTCACTTTTAGAATAACTAGCTGGCACCATTGGAAAGCTTTTCACCACTGGGTATTGCCATCGGCACTGATGCGAGGAAGCATATGTGAGGGACAGAAACTTGGGTGAAACTGGGAAATATGCAGGATGAATAGTTGTGCAAGCGCAGAAGGGACATAGCCCTGTGTGTGCAGAATCGCTGCTGAGTGTAACTAAAGGGTCAGGTTATTCTAAACCACTGACATCTCTGATATTTGACTTATTTCATCCTTTCAGTCTCTCCTCGTTCTCCCTCACAGCCCTCCTTACGTTCCCCCTGTTTTCTCTCTATCTATAAACAGGCAAATAGACACTTAAATGCTCACAATACTGTTTTGCCAAGATTATTATACTGAGAAGTTATAGAATTGCATCTACCCAGCAGCATAAGTGCCTTCCAAATTGAGCTTCTTATTGTTCAGCCACGGAGAAAAAATCTTTCAGAAATGTGGCTCCTTGCCATACTTAAAACTGTTCCTCCCATTGTCTCTTCCAGCCTTGATTCATTGTTATTTACCTAGTCTAGTAATACACCAACCGTTATATTGTTAGGGACAATTAAACCAGGCAAACAAATATTCTACCCTGGTACACTTTTATATGTTGATACATTGCAATACAAATATATATATACAGTATTTATCAGCTATTTAAATACCTGGGTATCTTCCTTATTCACTTGCATTTTATTAGGGGGGCACCTTGCACAGTGCTTTATTTTGACCTGTTTAAACAGTGTCAGCTGCTCAGGAACAAATATCTGCAGTGCAGTCAGCGAGGGGTTAATAAGCAGATGCATTGTTTCTGGCAGAATTTCCCCTCGTGCCCTTGCAAAGGATTTAGCAGGGAACAGAAATGTGGTCATTATATGTGGCTATTTCAAGCAGACGGCAGTAATTTACAACTGTTTTACAGTCAAGAAGAACTTTGTTTTTGCATTAATTAAATATATATCACATGCTGATTTGTTTTAAAGAGATGCAGAATTGTACACAATACCTTATTTCTTGTTGTTGTAGGTAAATGTAAATCCTTACCTGGAGAGAGGGCTGTGGCACATTCCTGCATAATGAGTTGCAAAAGTCTCTGGCACCTAAGGTGTTAATTAAAATTGTTTGTCATGCACATGACAAAGCACTAATTAGCCACATTAAAAGAAAGTTATATAATCTGATATTGATCGAGCATACTGCAGTATTAATGCTTATTGGCTGATAGGTAAAAGCCCTATAGCTGTAATGTTGGGCACAATTCTACAAGCATGAACTGAAAAATAGGTTTATCCTGCACATTAAAAAAAATGACACAAAAAATCTTTCATTCATTTTAAAATACCGCCTTTTAGACTCAACAAAAGGGGAAAAAATGCTTTCTATGTCTCTTTAAAGTTGCTATTTGTAAGGAGGTTACTTCTCTGAATGGTACAGCCGAGCTTAAAAGCATTGTGGCATTTTGTGGTCTGCAGTGAGTGTTCTGCCAGCTTCACAAACCTGATTACTGTAGCTTTAACTTTGTAAGTGAGACACAAGACTTTGGCTTCTTTACGAGCGCACTACAGCGAATATTTTGTCTAGCTGCAGGGGAAAAGCTTTGTCATACACTTCGCTGACAATAGACTTAAAAGTAAAATGCTTTGCGTTTGGTGCCTGGAGGTTCTGTAGCCTATTGTTATTTCTTAAAAGATTTCTATTACTGCATTCCTGCTATGCAAAGGTTTGTTAGCTTTTTAATGACTGACAGCCCTTTCTCGCAAATACCACATTGGCTCCGGCCTTTACTTGTTTCCCAAGAATGATAGAAAATAATAAAGCATAGTATGTTCAGTATATAGAGATACAATACGTTCTAGAGATAATGTTTTTGTTCCGTTGTCGGCACAAGTTGCAGAATTCACCCGTTGGGCAAAAGAGACCATTCTGAAAGCACAAAAAAAAACAAGTGTGTCCAATTGTACATTTCAGCCTTGTTAGTAACTGGAGATTAGAGAGTGCTGGAGCTTGTGAAATAGAAGTCACTTTAAGAGAAAAGAAAATATGACTTTTTACATTCCGCTTAATAAGTAAAGAGAAAAAAAAAGGACTTGACATTTGGATTTATTCTGAGAATGATTAGAAAACTATTAACCCCTTGACAGCCAAGCAGTAAATAATTTCTCAGAACATTAAGTGATTGGAGCTGACATTTGGGAGTACCTGCGGTATTGTATAATGCACACTGTATATGAACATATTGTTTAACTGAAATTGAAGGAAATGTAAGTTCGAGCACAGCTGATATTGCTGTACTAATTCCCATTGGCTGATAGGGACAACTCCTACAACAGTTATACCCCTTCACAAGCCGGACAAGAGAAAGTTATTTTACTGAGCACAGAAATATAATTTATGGATTTACTTAAAGGGATACTAACCCCACGTTTTTTCTTTCATGATTCAGATAGAGCATGCAATTTTAAGCAACTTTCTAATTTACTCCTATTATCAATTTTTCTTTGTTCTCATGTTATCTTGATTTGAAAAAGCAGTAATAAAAGGTTAGGAGCCGGCCCATTTTTTAGTTCAGCACCTTGGTAGAGCTGCTGATTGGTTTGCTACATTTAGCCACAAATCAGCAAATGCTACCCATGTGCTGAACAAAAAATGGTCTGGCTCTAAAGCTTACAGTACTGCTTTTTCAAATCAAGATAGCACGAGAACAAAGAAAAATTGATAATAGGAGTAAATTAGAAAGGTGCTTAAAAGCTCATGCTCTATCTGAATCATGAAAGAAAAAAAAATGGGTTTAGTATCCCTTTAAAGGGGTATGAAACCCAAAGGTTTTCTTTCATGTTTCAGATAAAGGAGCAATTTTAAGCAACTTTCTAATTTACTCCTATTATCAAATTTTCTTCATTCTCTTGGTATCCTTATTTGAAAAGCAGGAATGCAAGCTTAAGAGCTGGTCCATTTTTAGTTCAGCACCTGGGTAGCGCTTGCTGATTGGTGGTCAAATGTAGCGCTACCCAGGTGCTGAACCAAAAATGGGACGGCTCTTAAGCTTTCATTCCTGCTTTTTCAAATATAGATACAAACCACACTAAGAAAAAATGATAATAGGAGTAAATTAGAAAGTTGCTCAAAATTGCTGCTTTATCTGAATTGTGAAAGAAAAAATGTGGGTTTCATATCCCTTAAAAAAAAAAAGACTGTAGAACATTTCTGAATGTTGTCGTATAGAACAAAGACAAATATAATGTCCCTGTTACAATGGCACACTCCCCCCTCCAGCAACCAGAGGGTTAAAATAAAATGTAAGGAAGACTATACCATTAACCTTGAAGATAATGATAACTATTCTCTCTGTTTTTGTGTGTGGGGAAATTAACCAGGTTCTAATAATTGTATGTCCTTCAGGCCAGACTGTTCCTTTGATAAGTTAACAGGCAGTCTCTTTACGTGCGTAGCAGGGGGTCTCCAAATGGCCAAACAAATTCACAAGCACATAAACACAAGTGCGGGGGCAATAGCAATATACTTTCTTAAAAGGGAATAATAAAAGCAGGCATTGTTATTAAGCCAAATCATATTGGGACACTTATCTTTTTACACTACATTTTCTTACTGAATGCGGCAGTAATAATCGCAGAATTGAAAGCAGTTGTAATTGTGCTCCCGTCTAAACGCTGACATGAGTATACAATTACATTGTTGAGTTCAGTCAATTGTCCCCTACATTTGAATAGCATTTGTATGCACTGTTATATAAAAATTCAGCAACACGGGTCAGCGTGCGACAATTGAATGTCAAAATAGCAGACCGATGAAAAACACTGGGCATCAAATGCGATTATATATTTTTTTCTCTCCGTTAAGACAAGCTTTGCAGTGAGAGAAAAAAACCTGCATTATGTATATACAAAGGATTTGATTAGTAATAATGTTTAGTATAACATATATGAATTTACAACAATTACATCCAAAAACTAGTAATCTCTGCCACATATTAATTTGGTTATTGCTCTTTTTATAATAAAGTATTCAGGATCAACCATTAAATCCGTATGACCTTTCGGATGTCTCTGTTGAATTTGACTTTTGTATTGTTTAAAAAGATAGATAATCCCTTTATTAACCATTCCCCAGTTTTGCATAACCAACACTGTGATATTAATATACTTTTTACCTCTGTGATTACCTTGTATCTAAGCCTCTGCAGACTGCCTCCTTATCTCAGTTCTTTTGACAGACAAACATTTTAGCCAATCAGTGCTGACTCATAAATAACTCCACATGAGGGAGCACAATGCTATCTGTATGGCACACATGAGCTAGCATTGTCTAGCTGTGAAAACTCCCAAAATGCACTGAGATAAGAAGTGGCCTTCAAGGGCTTAGAAAATATCATATCAGCCCACACCTGGTTTAACTTAAAAAAAAAAAATACCAAGAGAACAAAGCAAATTTAATGATAAAAGTACATTGGAAAGTTGTAAATTACATGACCTATCTGAACCATGAAAGTTTAATTTTGACTTGACTGTCCCTTTAAATGTTTCTAGTGTCAATATACATTGTTGGTGCTGCCTAGAATTGATAGTGTGACTGAGTATATTCTGAGTATATTTGTAATGTAGGATGGAAATCTACTTTAAAATAACATTAGTTCCCATTCACTGAATTGCAAAGTGATACTTCTGTTATCAAATGCATGTAAGTAAAATAAAGCAATACCCTAACAGCACCAAACCAACGTCCTCTCTTATTGGCTTACTGATATTTATTTCTGCTGGCACTAAATGTAGTACAATTACATCATTAACAAGGG
>NC_069504.1:1132827729-1132857729 GCF_027579735.1 Bombina bombina | reverse complement strand
TACACTTGTAAGTCACAGTACACAATATATTTATACAAGTGGGACTATTATATTTGAGTTATATACAGATATGAATTCTCCACTGTGATAGTACAAATGACAAATAAGTAAAAACACAATGTATAAATGATAAGAAACTGTATGAATCTTATGAATACACTATCATCTGCAAACATCTATTCTCAGTTGACATAAAAATTATATTTTGATGACAAGGTGTGTTGTAATAAAATATGCCTGGTGTTATGTAATAGTAATGACCATCACACTATTACCAGGTGCTAACAGAATGGCTTGTGATTAGTTGTAGGTTTATGTACACTTACAGTCACAATAGCACACACTTACAGTTACAATAGCGTACACTTACAGTCACAATAGCACACACTTACAGTTACAATAGCGTACACTTACAGTCACAATAGCGTACACTTACAGTTACAATAGCGTACACTTACAGTAACAGTAGCGTACACTTACAGTTACAATAGCGTACACTTACAGTCACAATAGCGTACACTTACAGTTACAATAGCCTACACTTAGAGTCACAATAGCCTACACTTACAGTTACAATAGCGTACACTTACAGTCACAATATCGTACACTTACAGTTACAATAGCGTACACTTACAGTCACAATAGCGTACACTTACAGTTACAATAGCGTACACTTACAGTAACAGTAGCGTACACTTACAGTTACAATAGCATACGCTTAAAGTTACAATAGCGTACACTTACAGTTACCATAGCATACACTTACTGTCAAAATAGCGTAACTTACAGTTACAATAGCGTACACATACAGTCACAATAGCGTACACTTACAGTTACCATAGCGTACACTTACTGTCAGAATAGCGTAACTTACAGTCACAATAGCGTATACTTACAGTCACAATAGTGTACACTTACAGTTACAATAGCACACATTTACAGTTACAATAGCGTACACTTACAGTCACAATAGCGTACACATACAGTCACAATAGCGTACACTTACAGTTACCATAGCGTACACTTACTGTCAGAATAGCGTAACTTACAGTCACAATAGCGTATACTTACAGTCACAATAGTGTACACTTACAGTTACAATAGCACACATTTACAGTTACAATAGCGTACACTTACAGTCACAATAGCGCACACTTACAGTTACAATAGCATACACTTACAGTTACAATAGTGTAAACTTACAGTTACAATAGCACACATTTACAGTTACAATAGCGTACACTTACAGTCACAATAGCGCACACTTACAGTTACAATAGCATATAATTACAGTTACAATAGCGTATACTTACAGTTACAATAGTGCTAGTGTACACTTACATTTATAATAAGTAAAAACACAATGTATAAATGATAAGAAACTGTATGAATCTTATGAATACACTATCATCTGCAAACATCTATTCTCAGTTGACATAAAAATTATATTTTGATGACAAGGTGTGTTGTAATAAAATATGCCTGGTGTTATGTAATAGTAATGACCATCACACTATTACCAGGTGCTAACAGAATGGCTTGTGATTAGTTGTAGGTTTATGTACACTTACAGTCATAATAGCACACACTTACAGTTACAATAGCGTACACTTACAGTCACAATAGCACACACTTACAGTTACAATAGCGTACACTTACAGTCACAATAGCGTACACTTACAGTTACAATAGCGTACACTTACAGTAACAGTAGCGTACACTTACAGTTACAATAGCGTACACTTACAGTCACAATAGCGTACACTTACAGTTACAATAGCCTACACTTAGAGTCACAATAGCCTACACTTGCAGTTACAATAGCCTACACTTACAGTTACAATAGCGTACACTTACAGTCACAATATCGTACACTTACAGTTACAATAGCGTACACTTACAGTCACAATAGCGTACACTTACAGTTACAATAGCGTACACTTACAGTAACAGTAGCGTACACTTACAGTTACAATAGCATACGCTTAAAGTTACAATAGCGTACACTTACAGTTACCATAGCATACACTTACTGTCAAAATAGCGTAACTTACAGTTACCATAGCGTACACATACAGTCACAATAGCGTACACTTACAGTTACCATAGCGTACACTTACTGTCAGAATAGCGTAACTTACAGTCACAATAGCGTATACTTACAGTCACAATAGTGTACACTTACAGTTACAATAGCACACATTTACAGTCACAATAGCGTACACATACAGTCACAATAGCGTACACATACAGTCACAATAGCGTACACTTACAGTTACCATAGCGTACACTTACTGTCAGAATAGCGTAACTTACAGTCACAATAGCGTATACTTACAGTCACAATAGTGTACACTTACAGTTACAATAGCACACATTTACAGTTACAATAGCGTACACTTACAGTCACAATAGCGCACACTTACAGTTACAATAGCATACACTTACAGTTACAATAGTGTAAACTTACAGTTACAATAGCACACATTTACAGTTACAATAGCGTACACTTACAGTCACAATAGCGCACACTTACAGTTACAATAGCGTACACTTACAGTCACAATAGCGCACACTTACAGTTACAATAGCATATAATTACAGTTACAATAGCGTATACTTACAGTTACAATAGTGCTAGTGTACACTTACATTTACAATAGCGCACACTTACAGCTACAATAGCGCACACTTACAGTTACCATAGCACACACTTACAGTTACAATAACGTACACTTACAGTCACAATAGCGTACACTTACAGTTACAATAGCGCACACTTACAGTTACAACGTACACTTACAGTTACAATAGCGTACACTTACAGTTACAATAGCGCACACTTACAGTTACAATAACGTACACTTACAGTCACAATAGCGTACACTTACAGTCACAATAGCACACACAGTTACAATAGCGTACACTTACAGTCACAATAGCGTACACTTACAGTTACAATAGCGTACACTTACAGTAACAGTAGCGTACACTTACAGTTACAATAGCGTACACTTACAGTCACAATAGCGTACACTTACAGTTACAATAGCCTACACTTAGAGTCACAATAGCCTACACTTACAGTTACAATAGCCTACACTTACAGTTACAATAGCGTACACTTACAGTCACAATATCGTACACTTACAGTTACAATAGCGTACACTTACAGTCACAATAGCGTACACTTACAGTTACAATAGCGTACACTTACAGTAACAGTAGCGTACACTTACAGTTACAATAGCATACGCTTAAAGTTACAATAGCGTACACTTACAGTTACCATAGCATACACTTACTGTCAAAATAGCGTAACTTACAGTTACAATAGCGTACACATACAGTCACAATAGCGTACACTTACAGTTACCATAGCGTACACTTACTGTCAGAATAGCGTAACTTACAGTCACAATAGCGTATACGTACAGTCACAATAGTGTACACTTACAGTTACAATAGCACACATTTACAGTTACAATAGCGTACACTTACAGTCACAATAGTGTACACATACAGTCACAATAGCGTACACTTACAGTTACCATAGCGTACACTTACTGTCAGAATAGCGTAACTTACAGTCACAATAGCGTATACTTACAGTCACAATAGTGTACACTTACAGTTACAATAGCACACATTTACAGTTACAATAGCGTACACTTACAGTCACAATAGCGCACACTTACAGTTACAATAGCATACACTTACAGTTACAATAGTGTAAACTTACAGTTACAATAGCACACATTTACAGTTACAATAGCATACACTTACAGTCACAATAGCGCACACTTACAGTTACAATAGCGTACACTTACAGTCACAATAGCGCACACTTACAGTTACAATAGCATATAATTACAGTTACAATAGCGTATACTTACAGTTACAATAGTGCTAGTGTACACTTACATTTACAATAGCGCACACTTACAGCTACAATAGCGTATACTTACAGTTACCATAGCGTACACTTACAGTCACAATAGCGCACACTTACAGTTACCATAGCACACACTTACAGTTACAATAACGTACACTTACAGTCACAATAGCGTACACTTACAGTTACAATAGCGCACACTTACAGTTACAATAACGTACACTTACAGTTACAATAGCGTACACTTACAGTTACAATAGCGCACACTTACAGTTACAATAACGTACACTTACAGTCACAATAGCGTACACTTACAGTTACAATAGCGCACACTTACAGTTACAATAGCGCACACTTACAGTCACAATAGCGTATACTTACAGTTACAATAGCGCACACTTACAGTTACAATAGCGTATACTTACAGTTACAATAGCGTACACTTACAGTTACAATAGCGCATACTTACAGTTACAATAGCGTACACTTACAGTTACAATAGCGTATACTTACAATAGTGTACACTTACAGTTACAATAGCGTATACTTACAGTTACAATAGCGTACACTTACAGTTACAATAGCGCACACTTACAGTTACAATAGCGCACACTTACAGTTACAATAGCGTACACTTACAGTTACAATAGCGCACACTTACAGTTACAATAGCGCACACTTAAAGTTACAATAGCGCACACTTACAGTTACAATAGAGTACACTTACAGTCACAATAGCGTACACTTGCAGTCACAATAGCATACACTTACAGTTACAATAGCGCACACTTACAGTTACAATAGCGCACACTTACAGTTACAATAGAGTACACTTACAGTCACAATAGCGTACACTTACAGTTACAATAGCGCACACTTACAGTTACAATAGCGCACACTTACAGTCACAATAGCATACACTTACAGTCACAATAGCGTATACTTACAGTGTCAGTATTTCACCCTCTTACCCCGTAAGCAGCATTATCCTTTGTCTGGGATTGTTTTGCATGTTTTGGTGGCTGCCAGGGAGGTGTTGTTGTGAAGCTGTAGATAACGGTTTTATATCAACTGATGATACCGACTCTACCCCATCTCACCAGTTTGTTAGCAAAGGCAAGAACCCATTACCGTACTATTCACTCACTTTATCCCTCTCTCTTTTTTTTTCTTTTTAGAAACACCAACCATTGAAAAGCTTTTGTCTAAAGACTGGAAGGACAAACTTCTCGCCATGGGCTCAGGGAACTTGGGGGACATAAAAGGTAAGGACACTTTATCACAAACATTGTTTATAATTTATGCTTTTTATAAAAAAGAAAACAGTGAATACTCAAATACCCATCTTTTTTACATTTTCTTCAAGTGTTTACACACACACACGCATATATATATATATATATATATATATACATGCACATGCATACAGACACATACACACACATACAAAAACATACACACATGCGCACACACACATTCACACACATGCATACAGACACATACACACATACATAAACATACACACATGTATATACACACATTTACACAGACACTCATACAGACAGACATACACATGTACGTACGTACGTATGTACACACACATGCATTCACATATTTACACACACACATATACAGAAACACATATACATGTACGTACATACACACACATGTATATACACACATTCACACACAGACATACAGACACACATATACACGTACTTATATACACACATGCATGTACATACACACATTTACATACAGACACACATACACACTTACGTACATACACACATGTATATACACACATTTACACACACAGACACACATACTCACGTACGTACGTACGTACGTACATACATACACAGACACAAACACACATATACTACACACTTACATACAAAAACATATGTACACACAGGCATACACATACACACACACACATACACACACACATACACACACACACATGCATATACACACATGTATACACACACACATACACACACACATACACAAATATATATATATAAATAATTTTTGAACATATTTACAGAACTGCTAATACTCAACTCTGTTCAGGAAAGTTTAGAAGATGTTGCAGCCTGTACATTAATGGTAGAACTAGATAAGATTGAGAAAGAAGAAAGATTTTGAAAACTAATTCTGCGTAAAGACAAACAGGTTGATGCAATAGAGTGGTTATGCTCATTAAGAAAAACAACACGTCCCTGCGTAGGTATGGGATCCCTGGACCAGGTCATATAGGGAGTGGGCTAATGTCAAGGGATCCCGTTTTGCCGTCCGCTGTGACATTTTGCGTTTGTGTGTTAGCTCTTTACATTTAGGCTTCTGAGCTTTGTCCCTGCTGGATGTCCGTGCTATTCTTACACCACACCTGGGCTTTACAAGCTGACACGTTCTCACAAGGCCTATTTTAGTCATCTAGTGCAGGGGGAGCCTGGGTGTGAGGTGGGAGCAGGTTTGGCACAAAGCTGTGAAAACATCCCTTAGTTTATTGTTCCTGCTGTCTACCGTGACAGCTCCAATTATTGTACATTGTTAGTCAAGGGTTAGACTGGAGGGAGCACACAATGGATGCCTGGCCTCTGGGGGTAAATTCATTTGACTTATAGGTTCTTGGGGGGTCAGAAATGCTGATAATTTTCTGCCCAAGAATGTCTCTTTCATGCCACCAGCGGCCAGGAGAGGACAGTAAACAATGGGGCGTCTGTGCTGCAGCTGTATTTGGTCAGACAACATACGAGGTGTGTAGGTTCAGCTGTTTGACACGCACACATTGTGTAAGATCTCTTACTTCTCTTGCAATGTATGGGCATTCGTGTACATTTGCTTTCTGTGTTTGCCTTGGCAGTGCCTCTTGTTCCACACATAGTAAAATTTAACATAAGATTTCTAGTAAAGCAATTATAGTTCACAGCAGAGATGTTGGTAATATCTAGTGAACAATATCTGCAATATATTATATAACAAGATGAACCAGATGAGTTTTAGTTTTTATCATATAGATGTTTGTTAACACACAGGCAGTAGAATCATTTTACTGGTACCAGATCCAGGTGCAAACCACAATCCAAATGTTCTATGCTAAATAATGTCCCCTCTGTTTAGGATTTCCTAGATGATTTAGTTGCAAAGGAGCTAACCTAGAATTATGCTGATTATGTATCTTCAAGTTGAATTGCTATTAATGATAGGTATATGTTATTATATATGGAAATCTATAAAACAGAACACTATGCTGTAATCTTCTAGATTGAGTTTGTCACTAACAGACCAAACTGTTCCCTTTCTTAATAGGATTTATGTTTCTTCTAATTAATTAAATGTAAACCGATTCACCTTTGTTACTCCTGTCCGCTGAAGCGAATGAGCACAAGTTATTTACTAGTTATCTTGCAAAGGACAAGTGAGACTATTCAAAAAGTTGTCTTGGAGTGAAGTCTACAAGTCACCTGTTCTCTAAAACATGTCAGTGGTAAAGTCCCCTGTTAGAGCTGACTCACAGTCAAGTCAGCTTTGTTTCATTTTGTTAGAGCTGTCAAGTCAGCCTTGTTTCTTTTTTTTAATGGGCCAATTCTTATGAAAATGGCTGTTAAAATTGATTACAACTTGTGGGTGTTCACAAATGTTTGTTGAATTTTAATTTGGCACTTTCTGCATATTAATAGTAGATGAAGGTCACTTATGGCTCCTATTGAGCTCAATGACAGCCATTAAACATTATCTCATATGTTTTGTCCCTTGATATTCTTTGTTGAAAAGCATACCTAGGTAGCTATGCACTACTGAGAGCTAGCTGTGTTTGATGGCTGCACATGTATACTTCTTGTCATTGGCTCACCTGATGTGTTCAGCTAGCTCCCAGTAGGTCTGTGCTGCTCCTTTAACAATGGACACCAAGATAACTAAGCACATTTTATAATAGAAGTAAAATGGAGAGTTGTTTAAAATTGTATATTCTGTCTGAATCATGAAAGATAAATGTTGAGTTCTAACACCTTTAAAGAAAAACAAAACCCTTTACAAAATGTGAACCACTTTTAAAACCTGTAAGTCAGTGCAGTGTTTATATTATATAACAGTGTCAGTGCAGTGTGTATATTATATAACAGTGTCAGTAAAGTATATATTATATATAACAGTGTCAGTGCAGTGTGTATATTATATAACAGTGTCAGTAAAGTATATATTATATATAACAGTGTAAGTGCAGTGTGTATATTATATAACAGTGTCAGTAAAGTGTATATATTATATAACAGTGTCAATAAAGTGTATATATTATATAACAGTGTCAGTAAAGTATATATTATATATAACAGTGTCAGTGCAGTGTGTATATTATATAACCGTCAGTAAAGTGTATGTAGTATATAAAAATGTCAGTAAAGTGTGTATATTATATAACAGTGTCAGTGCAGTGTGTATATTATTTAACAGTGTCTGTGCAGTGTGTATATTATATAACAGTGTCAGTTAAGTGTATATATTATTTCCATCTTAATGGGTGGAGAGTCCACTGCTCCATTCATTACTTGTGGTAATTAAGAACCTGGCCACCAGGAGGAGGCAAAGACACCCCAGCCAAAGGCTTAAATACCTCCCCCACTCGCCTCATCTCTCAGTCATTCTTTGCCTTTCGTCACAGGAG
Source organism: Bombina bombina (assembly GCF_027579735.1). Lineage (NCBI taxonomy): Eukaryota > Metazoa > Chordata > Amphibia > Anura > Bombinatoridae > Bombina > Bombina bombina. The sequence continues at coordinate 1,132,849,162 of NC_069504.1, read as the reverse complement.
GTTGACAGAGAAGTGTCAGAAGATTCGGAGTAGTCTCTTATGGAGTTTAGTACTCTTTGAAATGAGACTGGAGTTTTAAGTAGTCCTGTCAGCCTCTCAGTGAGAGCATGGGTGAATGTTAGAGTCCGTAGTTGGAGGGAGAGTCTTCCTGCAAACCCATAACGACTTAGTTTAACAGCTCCATTAGCAATCAGTGTTGATGAGTTTCGCTGCCTGCTTTTATTCTCTCAAGTCCATGTCAGGAGCGATGCAACTACCTTGTCACACTTTAAGGGCCGTGTTCCTGTTCCATGGCGTTGATTCTGGTAGGATCTTTCATTTATATATATTTGATAACGCAAGAAGACAGGGTCACAATGTGGCTCCTTTATCTTTATAGAATCTAGGGTAATACCCTCGGAAGGGGGTTATTGAACAGGGGGGATGTTCATTAGCGAGAGATGAGGAAGGCTTTTTTGGCACATCTCTCTCAAGTGCAGGGGTGGTCCTGCATGGCACTCCATGTGACCGGATGTGGCCTCTGTAACTTCCTCGTTCGGAGGAGACGAAAGCTGTTTTTTGGAGTCCGGGTCATAGGAGGTGGTGAGTGCCCCGGCCATTGGGATATAAAGGTACCATTTATCTTTTTGATCAAGTCCGTAATAAAGGCGCAAGCTATGGGGATATATTAGAAGATACGCCCTCTTTATCTAAACTTATGAACAGTGTATATTGTGAGGAGGTTCCAGTCGAACCGCCTACGCAACTCTGTTCCACATGTTTTGACAATATTGCTATATCCAAAAAGAATAAAGTTTTTAGTATGACTGAGCCGTCCACCTCTGAGGGTTCTCCGCTCCACGAGGTGCGTTCCCTACAATCATCTCCGTTTACACAAGCAGTCCCCCAGGACACTACTAATCCTCCTGTGGGAGGGGTCCTTTGGCCTCCAAACTTACAGACGGCGGTTTCTGCGACCATTAATGCAATGCCTCGCCCTACTAAGCGCAAGCGGAAGGTACGGCACTGCTATACGTCTCAGGGGTCTTCCACTCTGCTGAATGTCTCAGACAGATTATCCGCTGAGGAGGACAACTCTGAGTTATCAGAGGATGCCGCTTCTGGGTCGGAATGGCTACTTCTAGGCCTCCGTCCGCAGAGGAACCAGATTTTAAATTTAAGATGGAGCATTTGCGCTTTCTGCTGAAAGAGGTGCTTGCTACGTTGGAGGTTCTGGAACCGAAGCTACCAGAAGAACCTTCGATCCCTAAACTGGATAGGGTTTACGAGGACAGGGTAGTGCCCCAGGCCTTCCTGGTTCCAGTCAAGATGGCTAACATTATTAATAATGAATGGGAGAAACTTGGTTCGTCCTTTTCCCCCTCTTCTTCTTTTAAAAAGCGGTGGCGGTCGCTGTGGTAGCTGGTGAGGCTACCTATTTGTGTGACGCTCTATCAGCCATGGTCGAGGTGGAGACTCTCCTCGATGAGATTCTAGAGCAAATCAAGGCCTTAATGGTAGCTCATTCGTTCATCTGTGATGCTAACATGCAGATTATTCGCCTGAATGCTAAGACATCAGGTTTTTCGGTTTTAGCCCGCAGGGCTCTGTGGCTAAGGTAGTGGTCTGCTGACATGACTAAGTCTAAGTCTCGCTTGCTTTCCCTCCCATTCAAAGGGAAAGTTTTGTTTGGCCCGGTCCTGGATTCTATCATATCTACGGTCTCTGGTGGCAAGGGTGTCTTCTTGCCTCAAGATAAGAAGGCTAAACCTAAGGGGTCTACTTTTCGTCCCTTTCATGTAGACAAGTATCAGCGCCTGCCGCAAAATCTGAGCAATCCAAGGGATCTAGGAAGCCAGCTAACTCTTGGAACAAGTCCAAGCAGAACAAGAAGTACGCTGAGTAAAAGTCGTCATGAAGGGGTGGCCCCCGACCCGTCCTCAGATCAGGTAGGGGACAGACTATCTCTTTTTGTGGAGGCCTGGAGAAGAGACATTATAGACCCTTGGGTTCTGGAGGTCGTAGACCGATGAGGGAGTCCCTATCTTGGTGGACCTGACCGGGGCAGTTGTCACAGGGGACATACTTTTTGAGACCATCCTGGGAGATTGTGACCATGGATGCAAGTCTATCAGGATGGGGAGCTGTTTGGGGTGTCAGAAAGGCACAGGGCAGATGGACTTAAGAAGAGTCGAGTCTACCCATAAACATTTTGGAACTTTGAGCGATATTCAACGTTCTGAGGGCTTGGCCCCTTCTGGGGTCGTCTCGATTCATCAGATTCCAATTGGACAACATTACCCCGGTGGCTAACATAAACCACCGGGGGGACGAGAAGCTCCTTAACCATGAGGGAAGTATCTCGGATTCTGGAATGGGCAGAGACTCACAATTGTTCGCTCTCAGCGATCCACATTCCGGGTGTGGACAGTTGGGAAGCGGATTTTCTGAGCAGACAGACATTTCATCCTGGGGAATGGTCTCTCCATCCCGAGATGTTCGTGGAGATCTGCTGCAGATGAGTGACCCCGGAGATAGACCTTATGGCGTCCAAACTCAATTGCAAGCTACCCAGATACGGGTCGCGATCCAGGGATCCCCCAGGCGGAACTGATAGATGGCGGTACCCTTAGACTTCAACCTAATTTATGTATTTCCACTGTTGCCTCTTCTACCTCGTGTAGCATCCTGCATCAAGCAGGAGCAAGCTTTGGCTATTCTGATTGCTCCATCGTGGCCGAGAAGGATGTGGTTTGCGGATCTGGTAGGGATGTCGTCATCTCCGCTGTGGAGGTTACCTTGTCGCAGGGATCTGCTGGTTCAAGGTCCCTTTCTATATCAAAATCTCTGAAGCTGACTGCGTGGAGATTGAACGGCTAGTCTTAGCCAAGAGAGGATTTTCGGAAAAGTTGATTGACACTCTTGTTCAGGCCAGGAAGCCTGAACAAGAGAGGTTACTTCATAATCTGGTTGTGGTTCGGGCTTTGAAGTTTTATCTTCAGGCTACGAAGGAGTTCAGACAGACTTTGTCCTTATTGGTTGTGTACTCAGGGAAGTGCAGAGGGCAAAGGGCCCTGCCACTTCTCTTTCTTTTTGGTTGAGGAGTATGATCCGTCTGGCATATGATACAGCGGGACACAAGCCTCCTCAGAGGATTACGGCTCATTCGACTAGAGCTGTGGCCTCTTCTTGGGCCTTTAAGAATGAGTCTTCTATGGAGCAGATTTGTAAGGCAGCCACGTTTTTGCTTCGGCGGAAGCAGCTTTTGGGAGAAAGGTTCTGCAGGCTGTGGTGCCCTCAGTATAAGGTCTGCCTCCTTTACCCTCACGTATTTTTCATTCAGTGTTCTCTAGAGCTTGGGTATTTGTTCCCACAAGTAATGAATGAAGCAGTGGACTCTCCTCTCATTAAGATGGAAAACATAAATTATGCTTACCTGGTAATTTAATTTCCATCTGTGGGAGGAGAGTCCACTGATCCCGCCCGTTTCTCTGGTGGATGGACCTAAATTTAAGTTTATTCTTCTGGCAGCATTTATACCCTGATATTTCTCCTACTGTTCCTTGTTCCCTTGGCAGAATGACTGGGGGATGAGGGGAGTGGGGGAGGTATTTAAGCCTTTGGCTGGGGTGTCTTTGCCTCCTCCTGGTGGCCAGGTTCAGTATTTCCCACAAGTAATGAATAAAGCAGTGAACTCTCCTCCCACAGATGGAAATTAAATTATCAGGTAAGCATAATTTATGTTATAACAGTGTCAATACAGTGTATATATTATATAACAGTGTCAGTGCAGTGTGTATATTATATAACAGTGTCAGTAAAGTGTATATATTATATAACAGTGTCAGTAAAGTGTATATATTATATAACAGTGTCAGTGCAGTGTGTATATTATATAACAGCGTCAGTACAGTGTGTATATTATATAACTTATATAACAGTGTCAGTAAAGTGTATATATTATATAACAGTGTCAGTAAAGTGTATATATTATATAACAGCGTCAGTACAGTGTATATATTATATAACAGCGTCAGTACAGTGTGTATATTATATAACAGTGTCAGTAAAGTGTATTTATTATATAACAGTGTCAGTAAAGTGTATGTATTATATAACAGTGTCAGTACAGTGTGTATATTATATAACAGTGTCAGTACAGTGAATATATTATATAACAGTGTCAGTACAGTGTGTATATTATATAACAGTGTCAGTACAGTGAATATATTATATAACAGTGTCAGTGCAGTGTGTATATTATATAGCAGTGTCAGTACAGTGTGTATATTATATAACAGTGTCAGTAAAGTGTATCTATTATATAACAGTGTCAGTAAAGTGTATCTATTATATAACAGTGTCAGTAAAGTGTATGTATTATATAACAGTGTCAGTAAAGTGTATATATTATATAACAGTGTCAGTAAAGTGTATATATTATATAACAGTGTCAGTAAAGTGTGTATATTATATAACAGTGTCAGTACAGTGTATGTATTATATAACAGTGTCAGTACAGTGTGTATATTATATAACAGTGTCAGTAAAGTGTATATATTATATAACAGTGTCAGTACAGTGTGTATATTATATAACAGTGTCAGTACAGTGTATATATTATATAACAGTGTCAGTACAGTGTGTATATTATATAACAGCGTCAGTACAGTGTGTATATTATATAACTTATATAACAGTGTCAGTAAAGTGTATATATTATATAACAGTGTCAGTAAAGTGTATGTATTATATAACAGTGTCAGTAAAGTGTATCTATTATATAACAGTGTCAGTAAAGTGTATGTATTATATAACAGTGTCAGTAAACTGTATGTATTATATAACAGTGTCAGTAAAGTGTATCTATTATATAACAGTGTCAGTAAAGTGTATTTATTATATAACAGTGTCAGTAAAGTGTATCTATTATATAACAGCATCAGTAAAGTGTATCTATTATATAACAGCGTCAGTAAAGTGTATCTATTATATAACAGTGTCAGTAAAGTGTATGTATTATATAACAGTCTCAGTGCAGTGTGTATATTATATAACAGTGTCAGTACAGTTTGTATATTATATTACAGTGTCAGTACAGTGTGTATATTATAAAACAGTGTCAGTAAAGTGTATCATATAAGAGTGTCAGTAAAGTGTATGTATTATATAACAGTGTCAGTACAGTGTGTATATTATATAACAGTGTCAGTAAAGTGTATGTATTATATAACAGTCTCAGTGAAGTGTGTATATTATATAACAATGTCAGTAAAGTGTATATATTATATAACAGTGTCCGTAAAGTGTATCTATTATATAACAGTGTCAGTAAAGTGTATGTATTATATAACAGTGTCAGTAAAGTGTATGAATTATATAACAGTGTCAGTAAAGTGTATATATTATATAACAGTGTCAGTGCAGTGTGTATATTATATAACAGTGTCAGTAAAGTGTATATATTATATAACAGTGTCAGTGTAGTGTGTATGTTATATAACAGTGTCAGTGCAGTGTGTATATTATATAACAGTGTCAGTAAAGTGTATATATTATATAACAGTGTCAGTGCAGTGTGTATGTTATATAACAGTGTCAGTAAAGTGTATATATTATATAACAGTGTCAGTACAGTGTGTATATTATATAACAGCGTCAGTACAGTGTATATATTATATAACAGCGTCAGTACAGTGTGTATATTATATAACAGTGTCAGTAAAGTGTATATATTATATAACCGTGTCAGTAAAGTGTATATATTATATAACAGTGTCAGTACAGTGTGTATATTATATAACAGTGTCAGTACAGTGAATATATTGTATAACAGTGTCAGTACAGTGTGTATATTATATAACAGTGTCAGTAAAGTGTATCTATTATATAACAGTGTCAGTAAAGTGTATGTATTATATAACAGTGTCAGTAAAGTGTATATATTATATAACAGTGTCAGTAAAGTGTGTATATTATATAACAGTGTCAGTACAGTTTATGTATTATATAACAGTGTCAGTACAGTGTGTATATTATATAACAGTGTCAGTAAAGTGTATATATTATATAACAGTGTCAGTACAGTGTGTATATTATATAACAGTGTCAGTACAGTGTATATATTATATAACAGTGTCAGTACAGTGTGTATATTATATAACAGTGTCAGTAAAGTGTATATATTATATAACAGTGTCAGTACAGTGTGTATATTATATAACAGCGTCAGTACAGTGTGTATATTATATAACTTATATAACAGTGTCAGTAAAGTGTATGTATTATATAACAGTGTCAGTAAAGTGTATGTATTATATAACAGTGTCAGTAAAGTGTATCTATTATATAACAGTGTCAGTAAAGTGTATTTATTATATAACAGTGTCAGTAAAGTGTATCTATTATATAACAGTGTCAGTAAAGTCTGTCTATTATATAAAAGCATCAGTAAAGTGTATATATTATTTAACAGTGTCAGTAAAGTGTATCTATTATATAACAGTGTCAGTAAAGTGTATGTATTATATAACAGTCTCAGTGCAGTGTGTATATTATATAACAGTGTCAGTACAGTTTGTATATTATATAACAGTGTCAGTACAGTGTGTATATTATAAAACAGTGTCAGTAAAGTGTATCATATAACAGTGTCAGTAAAGTGTATGTATTATATAACAGTGTCAGTACAGTGTGTATATTATATAACAGTGTCAGTAAAGTGCATGTATTATATAACAGTCTCAGTGCAGTGTGTATATTATATAACAGTGTCAGTACAGTTTGTATATTATATAACAGTGTCAGTACAGTGTGTATATTATAAAACAGTGTCAGTAAAGTGTATCATATAACAGTGTCAGTAAAGTGTATGTATTATATAACAGTGTCAGTACAGTGTGTATATTATATAACAGTGTCAGTAAAGTGTATGTATTATATAACAGTCTCAGTGCAGTGTGTATATTATATAACAGTGTCAGTACAGTTTGTATATTATATAACAGTGTCAGTACAGTGTATATATTATAAAACAGTGTCAGTAAAGTGTATCATATAACAGTGTCAGTAAAGTGTATGTATTATATAACAGTGTCAGTACAGTGTGTATATTATATAACAGTGTCAGTAAAGTGTATGTATTATATAACAGTCTCAGTGCAGTGTGTATATTTTATAACAATGTCAGTAAAGTGTATATATTATATAACAGTGTCAGTAAAGTGTATCTATTATATAACAGTGTCAGTAAAGTGTATATATTATATAACAGTGTCAGTACAGTGTGTATATTATAAAACAGTGTCAGTAAAGTGTATCATATAACAGTGTCAGTAAAGTGTATGTATTATATAACAGTCTCAGTGCAGTGTGTATATTATATAACAGTGTCAGTACAGTTTGTATATTATATAACAGTGTCAGTACAGTGTGTATATTATAAAACAGTGTCAGTAAAGTGTATCATATAACAGTGTCAGTAAAGTGTATGTATTATATAACAGTGTCAGTACAGTGTGTATATTATATAACAGTGTCAGTAAAGTGTATGTATTATATAACAGTCTCAATGCAGTGTGTATATTATATAACAGTGTCAGTACAGTTTGTATATTATATAACAGTGTCAGTACAGTGTGTATATTATAAAACAGTGTCAGTAAAGTGTATCATATAACAGTGTCAGTAAAGTGTATGTATTATATAACAGTGTCAGTACAGTGTGTATATTATATAACAGTGTCAGTAAAGTGTATGTATTATATAACAGTCTCAGTGCAGTGTGTATATTATATAACAATGTCAGTAAAGTGTATATATTATATAACAGTGTCAGTAAAGTGTATCTATTATATAACAGTGTCAGTAAAGTGTGTGTATTATATAACAGTGTCAGTAAAGTGTATGTATTATATAACAGTGTCAGTAAAGTGTATATATTATATAACAGTGTCCGTGCAGTGTGTATATTATATAACAGTGTCAGTAAAGTGTATATATTATATAACAGTGTCAGTGCAGTGTGTATATTATATAACGTTGTCAGTAAAGTGTATATATTATATAACAGTGTCAGTGCAGTGTGTATGTTATATAACAGTGTCAGTAAAGTGTATATATTATATAACAGTGTCAGTAAAGTGTATATATTATATAACAGCGTCAGTACAGTGTGTATATTATATAACAGCGTCAGTACAGTGTATATATTATATAACAGCATCAGTACAGTGTGTATATTATATAACAGTGTCAGTAAAGTGTATATATTATATAACAGTGTCAGTAAAGTGTATATATTATATAACAGTGTCAGTACAGTGTGTATATTATATAACAGTGTCAGTACAGTGAATATATTATATAACAGTGTCAGTACAGTGTGTATATTATATAACAGTGTCAGTAAAGTGTATGTATTATATAACAGTGTCAGTAAAGTGTATATATTATATAACAGTGTCAGTAAAGTGTGTATATTATGTATATTATATAACAGTGTCAGTACAGTTTATGTATTATATAACAGTGTCAGTACAGTGTGTATATTATATAACAGTGTCAGTAAAGTGTATATATTATATAACAGTGTCAGTACAGTGTGTATATTATATAACAGTGTCAGTAAAGTGTATGTATTATATAACAGTGTCAGTAAAGTGTATCTATTATATAACAGTGTCAGTAAAGTGTATTTATTATATAACAGTGTCAGTAAAGTGTATCTATTATATAACAGTGTCAGTAAAGTCTATCTATTATATAACAGCGTCAGTAAAGTGTATATATTATTTAACAGTGTCAGTAAAGTGTATCTATTATATAACAGTGTCAGTAAAGTGTATGTATTATATAACAGTGTCAGTACAGTGTGTATATTATATAACAGTGTCAGTAAAGTGTATGTATTATATAACAGTCTCAGTGCAGTGTGTATATTATATAACAGTGTCAGTACAGTTTGTATATTATATAACAGTGTCAGTACAGTGTGTATATTATAAAACAGTGTTAGTAAAGTGTATCATATAACAGTGTCAGTAAAGTGTATGTATTATATAACAGTGTCAGTACAGTGTGTATATTATATAACAGTGTCAGTAAAGTGTATGTATTATATAACAGTCTCAGTGCAGTGTGTATATTATATAACAATGTCAGTAAAGTGTATATATTATATAACAGTGTCAGTAAAGTGTATCTATTATATAACAGTGTCAGTAAAGTGTATATATTATATAACAGTGTCAGTACAGTGTGTATATTATATAACAGTGTCAGTACAGTGTGTATATTATATAACAGTGTCAGTAAAGTGTATGTATTATATAACAGTCTCAGTGCAGTGTGTATATTATATAACAATGTCAGTAAAGTGTATATATTATATAACAGTGTCAGTAAAGTGTATCTATTATATAACAGTGTCAGTAAAGTTTATGTATTATATAACAGTGTCAGTAAAGTGTATGTATTATATAACAGTGTCAGTAAAGTGTATATATTATATAACAGTGTCAGTGCAGTGTGTGTATTATATAACAGTGTCAGTAAAGTGTATATATTATATAACAGTGTCAGTGCAGTGTGTATGTTATATAACAGTGTCAGTGCAGTGTGTATAATATATAACAGTGTCAGTAAAGTGTATATATTATATAACAGTGTCAGTAAAGTGTGTATGTTATATAACAGTGTCAGTAAAGTGTATATATTATTTAACAGTGTCAGTAAAGTGTATCTATTATATAACAGTGTCAGTAAAGTGTATGTATTATATAACAGTGTCAGTAAAGTGTATGTATTATATAACAGTGTCAGTGCAGTGTGTATGTTATATAACAGTGTCAGTAAAGTGTATGTATTATATAACAGTGTCAGTAAAGTGTATGTATTATTTAACAGTCTCAGTGCATTGTGTATATTATATAACAGTGTCAGTGCAGTGTGTATATTATATAACAGTGTCAGTAAAGTGTATGTATTATATAACAGTGTCAGTACAGTGTATGTATTATATAACAGTGTCAGTAAAGTGTATGTATTATATAACAGTGTCAGTAAAGTGTATATATTATATAACAGTGTCAGTAAAGTGTATGTATTATATAACAGTGTCAGTAAAGTGTATATGTTATTTAACAGTGTCAGTAAAGTGTATATATTATATAACAGTGTCAGTAAAGTGTATCTATTATATAACAGCGTCAGTAAAGTGCATATATTATTTAACAGTGTCAGTACAGTATGTATATTATATAACAGTGTCAGTACAGTTTGTATATTATATAACAGTGTCAGTACAGTATGTATATTATAAAACAGTGTCAGTAAAGTGTATCATAGAACAGTGTCAGTAAAGTGTATGTGTTATATAACAGTGTCAGTACAGTGTGTATATTATAACAGTGTCAGTAAAGTGTATGTATTATATAACAGTCTCAGTGCAGTGTGTATATTATATAACAATGTCAGTAAAGTGTATATATTATATAACAGTGTCAGTAAAGTGTATCTATTATATAACAGTGTCAGTAAAGTGTATATATGATATAACAGTGTCAGTACAGTGTGTATATTATATAACAGTGTCAGTACAGTGTGTATATTATATAACAGTGTCAGTAAAGTGTATGTATTATATAACAGTGTCAGTAAAGTGTATCTATTATATAACAGTGTCAGTAAAGTGTATGTATTATATAACAGTGTCAGTAAAGTGTATCTATTATATAACAGTGTCAGTAAAGTGTATATATTATATAACAGTGTCAGTAAAGTGTATATATTATATAACAGTGTCAGTGCAGTGTGTATGTTATATAACAGTGTCAGTAAAGTGTATATATTATTTAACAGTGTCAGTAAAGTGTATGTATTATTTAACAGTCTCAGTGCATTGTGTATATTATATAACAGTGTCAGTGCAGTGTGTATATATTATATAACAGTGTCAGTAAAGTGTATGTATTATATAACAGTGTCAGTAAAGTGTATCTATTATATAACAGTGTCAGTAAAGTGTATATATTATATAACAGTGTCAGTAAAGTGCTTCTATTATATAACAGCGTCAGTAAAGTGTATATGTTATTTAACAGTGTCAGTAAAGTGTATATATTATATAACAATGTCAGTAAAGTGCATCTATTATATAACAGCGTCAGTAAAGTGTATATATTATTTAACAGTGTCAGTACAGTGTGTATATTATATAACAGTGTTGGTGCAGTGTATATATTATATAACAGTGTCAGTGTAGTGTATATATATATATATTATTAATTAACAATCAGCTAGATTACAAGTTTTGAGCGCTATAGGGATTTTAACGACCGCCACAAAAGCAATGTTATTTCACCTCCCTAAATTTATATTAAAATTACAATATCCCTATCTTAAAATAAATAAAAACTTACCTGTGAAATTAAAAAACTATTATACTAAACTATTATACTAAAATTAAAATAACTACCATTTAAAAAAAAAACTAATCTACACATTAAAAAAAAACTAACACTACTAAAAATAATTAAGTCTAAAATTACAAAAAGTAAAAAATACTAAATTACGAAAAATTACAAACACTAAATTTCAAAAAAATAAACAAAATTATCAAAAATAAAAACAATTGCACCCAATCTTATAGCCCTATAAAAAAGCCCCCCCAAAATAAGATAAAACCCTAGCCTACAATAAACTACCAATAGCCATTGAAAGGGACTTTTATAGGGCATTGCTCTAAATAAATCAACTCTTTTACCTGGAAAAAAATACAAAGACCCCCCAACAGTAAAACCCACCACCCAACCAACCCCCCAAAATTAAAAAAAAACTAACTAAAAAAAAATCTAAGCTACCCATTGCCCTAAAAATGGCATTTGTATGGGCATTCAGCTCTTTTACCTAAAGCCCAAACCCTAATCTAAAAAAAAACCCCACCCAAAAAGATTTTAAAAAAAACCTAACACTAACTCCCGAAGATCCACTCACAGTTTCTGAAGTCCGGACATCTATCCTCATCCAGGAGTCGAGAAGTCTACATCCAGACGTTGAGAAGTCTTCATCCAGGCAGCATTTTCAATCTTTATCCAGGAGGCATCTTCTATCTTCATCCCGGCCGTGTCTTCTGTCTTCATCCCAGCGATGTGGAGCGGATCCATCCTTGAAGACATCCGGCGCATAGTGTCCTCTTCATACGATCACTGCCGTACACTGGATCTTCAATGCAAGGGAGCCTTTTCAAAATGGCGTCACTTGCATTCCTATTGGCTGATTTGATTCTTGAAATTCAAATCAGCCAATAGGATGAGAGCTACTGAAATTCTGTTGGGTGATTTGAATAGCCAATAGAATTTCATTAGCTCTCATCCTATTTTACTGCTGATCCTGTCTAGTGCTGAACTTGTCTAATGATTGGCTGTTGCTCACATATGCCGCAGCTGATTGACTCAGAGGCCGCATTCAGCTCTAGACCAGTAAGGCAATGCTGCAAAGCAAGTAATAATACAATAGAATGCATCAGAGAGTTTACTTATCGCTGCTATATATGCCTTTAGCCTTTCCTGTCTATCCCCTGAGTTAAACATTATTTTTTGCTGCTGTGTATGTCAGGTGTTACATAGCACAGATATCTTGCTAATCCATTCTATTATATTATTCTGCAGCTCGCAGGAGCAAGGGAAACTTAAAGGGACATGAAACCCAAACTTTTTATTTCATGATTTAGAAAGAACGTGCAATTTTAAACAACTTTCTAATTTTCTTCTATTATCTAATTTGGTTCATTCTCTTGATATCCTTTGTTGAAAACCATATGTAAATAGGAATCAGTAGCTGCTGATTGGTGGCTGCACATATATGCCTCGTGTGATTGGCTCACCCATTTGCATTGCTATTTCTTCAACAAAGGATATCTGAAGAATTAAGCAAATTAAATAATAGAAGTACATTGGAATGTTGGTTAAAACGATATTCTCTATCTGAATCATGAAAGAAAAAAAATGTGGGTTTCATGTCCCTTTAAGGACACATTTAACCACTTTTTTTTTACCTTTTTCTGAGCCATCCAATATAAATGTATTAAATGTATACCGTGCATTTAAATACAACACATTGCAGCCTTCCCTGATATACTAGAGGTGAAAATGCAAAAATGTCGGGCAAAAATGAAACTAATTGAGAGCTCATTGCTGCTTCTTGTCCCTTGGTAAACGCTGCGCATACCACCCTGGCCCTACTAACGTTAGGACGTAAATTATCACTTTCTGCTCTCACTCTTCAACCCTGTATCCTAACTAATCTCTTGTGAAGATAAATATCAGGCTAAATACACTGCAGTATTATTGCTGCCAGTCATGGATTAAAAGAAATAATCCCTTCAGTGATCGTATAGCTTCTGAATTCAAGCATATGTTATGCAGAGTTAATGTATGGATTAGCAAGGATAATAATTGAGGTGTCACGGAGTAGTCAGTATAGGTTCAGTCTTAAGATATTGTAAAATAATAACACATATTGGGAGTAATGGTGCTGCCATAAGAGCCCTGATATTATTTTAATGTTACTTCCCATCACTTACCAGTAATAAGATAACTTGTTTCATATATATCTTACGTTTTCATAAATAATATTATCCTTTGCTCTGGGCAAATTTGATGCATATGTTAATGTGTTAAACATAAATTAATAATAAATATAAGCTGTTTGATGCTCATTTTGCTTTTCAGTATTAGTGTTTCAGTAACACAGAGAGACCCGGTATCGGCGGTTTGAGTTACATTAATGTATCTGACCTTTGCGCAACACATGTGTGAGAGAGAAAAATGACCCATAATTATACAAGTTGGAGTCAATTGGTCAATGTATTCTAAGAAGGATGAATTCAATATTTAGTGAGGCCAACTCTATATTCTGCTTCCCCTTTACCCGTTTTTTTCCCTTTTTAACAGAATTACAGAAAATGGGCTATAATTATTTGCCAAAGCTTTTAAGCAATAAACACTAAGGCTGGGACCATATATTTACCACAATGTTAATAGTCTAACTGTGAGATGCTGCTAATACTGTATGTGCTGATAACATGCAGTGCTACATTATATACTGATAACTTGCAGTGTTACAGTATTTACTGATAACATGCAGTGCTACATTGTGTACTGATAACTTGCAGTGCTACATTGTGTACTGATAACTTGCAGTGCTACAGTATTTACTGGTAACAGGAAGTGCTACATTATGTACTGATAACTTGCAGTGCTACAGTATTTACTGATAACTTGCAGTGCTACAGTATTTACTGATAACATGCAGTGCTACATTATGTACTTAGAACTTGCAGTGTTACAATATTTACTGATAACATGCAGTGCTACATTATATACTGATAACTTGCAGTGTTACAGTATTTACTGATAACATGCAGTACTACATTATGTACTAATAACTTGCAATGTTACAGTATTTACTAATAATTTTCTGTGTTACAGTATTTACTGATAACATGCAGTGCTACATTATGTGTGGATAACATGCAGTGCTACATTATGTGCTGATTACATTCAGTGCTACATTATGTACTGAAAACTTGCAGTGCAACAGTATTTACTTATAACATGCAGTGCTTCATTTTTACTGAAAACTTGCAGTGCAACAGTATTTACATATAACATGCAGTGCTACATTTTGTACTGAAAACTTGCAGTGCAACAGTATTTACTGATAACATGCAGTGCTACATTTTGTACTGAAAACTTGCAGTGCTACATTATGTACCGAAAACTTGCAGTGCTACAGAATTTACTGATAACTTGCAGCAATACATTATGTACTGATAACATGAAGTGCTACATTATGTACTGATAACTTGCAGTGCTACAGTTTGTACTGATAACACAAAGTGCTACATTCTGTACTGGTAACTTGCAGTGCTACAGTATGTACTGATTACATGAGGTGCTACATTATGTACTGATAACTTGCAGTGCTACAGTATGTACTGATTACATGAGGTGCTACATTATGTACTGATAACATGCAGTGTTACATTATGTGATGATAACTTGCAGCGATACATTGTGTGATGATAACTTGCAGTGATACATTATGTACTGAACATGCAGTGTTACAGTATTTACGGATAGCATGCAGTGCTACATTATGTACTGATAACATGCAGTGATTCATTATGTACTGATAACATTCAGTGCTACAGTATTTATTGATAACATGCAGTGCTACATTATGTACTTATAACTTGCAGTGCTACAGTATTTACTGGTAACAGGAAGTGTTACATTATGTACTTATAACTTGCAGAGCTACAATATTTACTGATAACATGAAGTGCTACACTATGTACTTATAATTTGCAGTGCTAAAACATTTACTGATAACATGCAGTGCTACAATATTTACTGATAACATGCAGTGCTACATTATGTACTGATAACTTGCAGTGCTACAGTATTTACTGATAACTTGCAGTGCTACAGTATTTACTGATAACTTGCAGTGCTACATTATGTACTGATAACTTGCAGTGCTACAATATTTACTGATAACACGCAGTGCTACATTATGTACTGATAACTTGCAGTGCTACAGTATTTACTGGTAACAGGAAGTGCTACATTATGTACTTATAACTTGCAGTGCTACCATATTTACTGATTACTTGCAGTGCTACAGTATGTACTAGTAACTTGCAGTGCTACAGAATTTACTGATAACATTAAGTGCTACATTATGTACTGATAACTTGCAGTGCTACAGTATTTACTGATAACATGAAGTGCTACATTATGTACTGATAACTTGCAGTGCTACAGTATTTACTGATAACACGAAGTGCTACATTATGTACTGATAACTTACAGTGCTACAGTATTTACTGATAACATGAAGTGCTACATTATGTACTGATAACTTGCAGTGCTAAAACATTTACTGATAACATGCAGTGCTACATTATGTACTGATAACTTACAGTGCTATAACATTTACTGATAACATGCAGTGCTACATTATGTACTGAAAACTTGAAGTGCAACAGTATTTACTTATAACATGAAGTGCTACATTATGTACTGATAACTTGCAGTGGTACAACATTTACTGATAACATGCAGTGCTACATTATGTACTGATAACTTGCAGTGCTACAGTATTTACTGATAACATGAAGTGCTATATTATATACTGATAACTTGTAGTGCTACAGTATTTACTGATAACATGAAGTGCTACAGTATTTACTGATAACATGAAGTGCTACATTATGTACTGATAACTTGCAGTGCTATAACATTTACTGATAACATGCAGTGCTACATTATGTACTGATAACTTGCAGTGCTATAACATTTACTGATAACATGCAGTGCTACATTATGTACTGAAAACTTGCAGTGCAACAGTATTTACTTATAACATGCAGTGCTACATTATGTACTGATAACTTGCAGTGCTACAACATTTACTGATAACAGGCAGTGCTACATTATGTACTGATAACTTGCAGTGCTATAACATTTACTGATAACATGCAGTGCTACATTATGTACTGAAAACTTGCAGTGTAACAGTATTTACTTATAACATACAGTGCTACATTTTGTACTGAAAACTTGCAGTGCAGCAGTATTTACTGATAACATGCAGTGCAGCAGTATTTACTGATAACATGCAGTGCTACATTATGTACTGAAAACTTGCAGTGCAACATTATTTACTGATAACTTGCAGTGCTACATTTTTGACTGAAAACTTGCAGTGCAACAGTATTTACTTATAACATGCAGTGCTACATTTTGTACTGAAAACCTGCAGTGCAACAGTATTTACTGATAACATGCAGTGTTTCATTATGTATTGAAAACATGCAGTGCTACATTATGCACTGATAACTTGCTGTGCTACATTATGTGCTGTAACAGTATTTACTGATAACATGCAGTGCTTCATTATGTATTGAAAACATGCAGTGCTACATTATGTGTTGATAACTTGCTGTGCTACATTATGTGCTGATAACATGCAGTGCTACATTAGGTACTGATAACTTGCAGTGTTACAGTATTTACTGGTAACAAGAAGTGCTACAGTATTTACTGATAACATGCAGTGCTACAGTATTTACTGATAACATGCAGTGCTACACTATGCGCTGATAACTTGCTGTGTTACATTATGTGCTGTAACAGTATTTACTGATAACATGCAGTGCTTCATTATGTATTGAACACATTCAGTGCTACATTATGTACTGATAACTTGCAGTGCTACAGTATTTACTGATAAAATGAAGTGCTACATTATGTACTGATAACTTGCAGTGTTACAGTATTTACTGGTAACAAG
This sequence comes from Bombina bombina, assembly GCF_027579735.1. NCBI lineage: Eukaryota > Metazoa > Chordata > Amphibia > Anura > Bombinatoridae > Bombina > Bombina bombina. The sequence continues at coordinate 1,132,831,822 of NC_069504.1, read as the reverse complement.
AAGTGCTACAGTATTTACTGATAACATGCAGTGCTACAAATTTACTGATAACTTGCAGTGCTACATTATGTACTGATAACTTGCAGTGCTACAGTATTTACAGATTACATGAGGTTTCTACATTATGTACTGATAACATGCAGTGCTACAGCATTTACTGATAACTTGCAGTGCTACAGTATGTACTGGTAGCAGGCAGTGCTACATTTATACTTATAACTTGTAGTGCTACAATATTTACTGATAACAAGAAGTGCTACATTATGTACTGATTACTTGCAGTGCTACAGTATGTACTGAAAACATGAAGTTCTACAATATTTACTGGTAACAGGAAGTGCTACATTATGTACTGATAACTTGAAGTGCTACAGTATTTACTGATAACATGAAGTGCTACATTATGTACTGATAACTTGCAGTGCTACATTTACTGATAACATGCAGTGCTATATTATGTACTGATAATTTGCAGTGCTACAGTATTTACTGATAACATTAAGTGATACAGTGTTTACTGACAACATGCAGTGCTACATTATGTACTGATAACTTGCAGTGCTACAATATTTACTGGTAACAGGAAGTGCTACATTACGTGCTGATAACTTGCAGTGCTACATTTACTGATAACATGCAGTGCTATATTATTTACTGATAACTTGCAGTGCTACAGTATTTACTGATAATATGAAGTGATACAGTATTTACTGATAACATAAAGTGATACAGTATTTACTGATAACATGAAGTGATACAGTATATAACTTGTAGTGCTACAATATTCACTGGTAACAGGAAGTGCTACATTATGTGCTGATAACTTGCAGTGCTACATTTACTGATAACATGCAGTGATATATTATGTACTGATAACTTGCAGTGCTACAGTATTTACTGATAACATGCAGTGCTACATTATGTGCTGATAACTTGCAGTGCTACATTTACTGATAACATGCAGTGATATATTATGTACTGATAACTTGCAGTGCTACAGTATTTACTGATAACAGGAAGTGCTACATTATGTACTGATAACTTGCAGTTCTACAGTATTTGCTGATAACATGCAGTGCTACATTATGTACTGATAACTTGCAGTGCTACAATATTTACTGGTAACAGGAAGTGCTACATTATATACTGATAACTTGCAGTGCTACATTATGTACTGATTACTTGCAGTGCTACAATATTTACTGGTAACAGGAAGTGCTACATTATGTGCTGATAAGTTGCAGTGCTACATTATTTACTGATAACATGAAGTGCTAAATTATGTGTTGGATATCATACAGTGTTACACTATGTGTTGGATAACATGCAGTGCTACAATATGCAAAAAGTTATTTGAATAACAGTGTATGTAGTATTGCAGTGTGATTTGGAGAACAATATCATGCAGAGGTCCAGTGTGAGTTGGATAACAATAACATGCAGTGTTGCAGTGCGATTTGGATAACAATACCATGAAGTGTTGCAGTGCTATTTAGATAGCAATAATGTAGTGCTGCAGTGCTATTTGAATTAACAATAACTTGCAGTGTTGCAGTACTATTTGGATTAACAATGACATGCAGTGTTGCAGTGCTATTTAGATAACAATAACATAGTGTTGCAGTGCTATTTGGATTAACAATAACTTGCAGTGTTGCAGTACTATTTCAATTAAAGGGACACTGAACTCAACATTTTTCTTTCATGATTTAGATAGAGCATGCAACTTTCTAATTTACTCCCATTATCAATTTTTGCTATCTTTAATTGAAAAGCAAGAATGTAAGTTTAGATGCCGGCCCATTTTTTGTTCACAACGTGGGATGTGCTTGCTGATTGTTGGCTAAATGCACTCACCATTAGTCAAGTGCTGTCCAGGCTAGAACAAAGAAAAATTGATAATAGGAGTAAATTAGAAAGTTGTTTAAAATGTCATGCTCTATCTGAATCATGAAAGAAAAAAAATGGGTTTAGTATCCCTTTAACAATAACATGCAGTGTTGCAGTGCTATTTAGAGAACAATAACGTAGTGTTGCAGTGCTAGTTAGATAACAATAACATGCAGTGTTGCAGTGCTATTTAGATAACAATAACATAGTGTTGCAGTGCTGTTGAGATAACAATAACATGCAGTGTTGCAGTGCTATTTAGATAACAATAACATATTGTTGCAGTGCTAGTTATATAACAATAGCATGCAGTGTTGCAGTGCTATTTAGATAACAATAACGTAGTGTTGCAGTGCTATTTATATAACAATAACATGCAGTGTTGCAGTGCTATTTAGATAACAATAACATGCAGTGTTGCAGTGCTATTTAGATAACAATAACGTAGTGTTGCAGTGCTATTTAGATAACAATAACATGCAGTGTTGCAATGCTATTTAGATAACAATAACGCAGTGTTGCAGTGCTATTTAGATAACAATAACATGCAGTGTTGCAGTGCTATTTAGATAACAATAACATGCAGTGTTGCAGTGCTATTTAGATAACAATAACGTAGTGTTGCAGTGCTATTTAGATAATAATAACATGAAGTGTTGCAGTACTATTTGGATTAACAATAAAATGCAGTGTTGCAGTGCTATTTAGATAATAATAGCATACACCTAGGTTACGAGTTTTGCGTTAACAGTGGTGCGGTGCTAACAAGCAGTTTATGCTCACCGCTCACTTGCAGACAACGCTGGTATTATGGGTGTTTACAAACCCGGCGTTAGCCGCAAAAAAGTGAGCGTAGAGCAACATTTAGCTCCACATCTCACCTCAATACCAGCGCTGCTTACGGTAGCGGTGAGCTGGTAAAACGTGCTTGTGCACAATTTCCCCATAGGAATCAATGGGGGAGAGCCGGCTGGAAAAGAAGCAGCTCCTAACGCAGCCCCATTGATTCCTATGGGGAAATACTTTTAATGTCTACACCTAACACCCTAACATGAACCCCGAGTCTAAACACCCCTAATCTTACACTTATTAAACCCTAATCTGCCACCCCATCACATCGCCGACACCTGCATTATATTATTTACCCCTAATCTGCTGCTCCAGGCACCGCCGTCACCTACATTATACTTATGAACCCCTGATCTACTGCCCCCAACATCGCCGAACCCTACATTATATTTATTAAAGTTATTAACCCCTAAACCTAAGTCTAACCCTAACCCCCCTAACTTAAATATAATTTTAATAAATCTAAATAAAATTACTACAATTAACTAAATTATTCCTATTTAAAACTAAATACCTACCTATAAAGTAAACCCTAAGCTAGCTAAAATACCTGTAAAATAAAACCTAACTTATGTTACAATTATACCTAACACTACACTATAATTAAATAAATTACCTAAACTAAATACAATTAATTACAATTTAAAAAAATTATCTAAAGTATGTAAAAAAACAAACACTAAATTACAGAAAATAATAAAATAATTAAAGATTTTTAAACTAATTACACCTACTCTAATCCCCCTAACTAAATAAAAAAGCCCCCCAAAATAAATAAAAAAAACGCTACGCTACACTAAATTACAAATAGCTCTTAAAAGGGCTTTTTGCGGGGCATTGCCCCAAAGTAATCAGCTCTTTTACCTGTAAAAATAAATTACAAATACCCCCCAACATTAAAACCCACCACCCACGCAACCAACCCTACTCTAAAACCCACACAATCCCCTCTTAAAAAAACCTAACACTAACCCCTTGAAGATCACCCTACCTTGAGAAGTCTTCACCCAACCGGGCCGAAGTCCTCCACGAAGCCAGCAGAAGTGGTCCTCCAGATGGGCAGAAGTCTTCATCCAGGCGCATCTTCTATCTTCATCCATCCAGCGAGGAGCGGCTCCATCTTCAAGACATCCAACGCAGAGCATCCTCTTCAAACGACGGCCGACTGAAGAATGAAGGTTCCTTTAAATTACGTTATCCAAGATGGCGTCCCTTCAATTCCGATTGGCTGATAGAATTCTATCAGCCAATCCGAATTAAGGTAGAAAAAATCCTTTTTGAAGTTTGAATCAGCCAATAAGATTGAGCTGGCATTCTATTGGCTGATTGGATCAGCCAATAGAATGCAAGCTCA
>NC_069504.1:1132810229-1132822729 GCF_027579735.1 Bombina bombina | reverse complement strand
CTGACCCACCTCCATTCAGCTGCTCTCAGCTCAGCCCCTGTAGCTTATCCTGCACTGAATAGAGGTGGGTCAGCGTTGCGATGTTTGCGAAGAGAGACTGGGGAAATCATTCTTGGCTCTGGGGATCAAAATCGGCAATTCTGGGACCCCGCCAACACATCTTTAACCTGCCCACACAGCGATCTGGAAATACACATAAAATAAAAGGGAAATACAGATAATTACACATAACGCTTGAACGTCAGGTCTTTGTGATATACATATATAATATGATTTTTTTGTGAGCTCTAGATAATGTAGCCCATTTCTTTTCAATTCATACGCTACGTATAAAGTGAAAAGAAATGGGCTACATTCTCTAGAGCTCACGAAAAATCATATTATATATGTATAAATAACATGGCAGCCTCCACAGCAACACGTGTGTGGAGGCTGCCATGTTTCCAAGCGTCTGAGCTTGCTCTGAAAAGTCCCAGCTTTTCCAGCACACTGGAAGCGCTGGGACTTACGTCACCAGAGCGCTCAAAAAACGCCAGCCATCTCACTTTCAAGTGTGAGAAAAACGCTCCAAGCGAGTTCCAGTTCGCTTGGAGCGCTGCCCGAACGCAGCCAGTGTAATGTGAAATTAAAGTACAGAAAGTGAGTCACTCTATGTCTATAAAGTATATATATATAAATGAAATAATAAATAGTAAAGTTACTAACTGTAAAGTATCAAAAGAATCTCTGTAACACAATATTAAAGTGCAACAGTACACATATATACACTGTGGGTAATATCAAACCAAAAACCCTCCAGGGAAACAACCCAGATTATAGTTCATATATCCAGGAAAAAAGTAGCAGCTGTGCTCCTTCTAGGACTGACGGGCAGCCAGCGGAGATCTGTAGAGAATGAAGAGAAGAAAGGAGGCGCCACAATAGTGTGAATACGTCAGGTAACACTGCCCCTATGTATGCCCAGATGTTACTTACTAGATGTAAAGCACTTGAGAAGTGCCACAGGTGCGGGCTGGATCATTAATAGCTACCCAGCGGGCTATCCTCTCGGGTGTGTGATGATGGGCAAACAACGGAACTCTGTAGAAAATAAAGAAAAGACAGGGGGCGCCACAATAGTGTGATAACGTCAGAACCAAAAGCCCCTTTGTATGTTGAAATTTCACTTACTAGATGTGAAGCACTTGAGAAGTGCCACAGGTGCAGGCTGGATCATTAGGTGCACCTGATGAAATGCTTGTTATACCGAGAAACGCGTAGTGAATTGGGTTCTAATAAAATACCCACTTTTATTTTACTTCTCGACATCACAAAGTTTTTATTCTGAAGCTTTTATCCAGTTTTTATTTAGTAATTAGGTATTTGGATATTCGTCTAAGTGGTAACTGATATACCGCTTATAAAAGTAATCGGTTCTTTATAAGTGAACGGGAACCCAGAAGTAATGTGTCGTTATATATCCGGAGAGGATAGCTCGCTGGGTAGCTACTAATGATCCAGCCTGCACCTGTGGCACTTCTCAAGTGCTTCACATCTAGTAAGTGAAATTTCGACATACACAGGGGCTTTTGGTTCTGACGTTATCACACTATTGTGGCGCCCCCTGTCTTTTCTTTATTTTCTACAGAGTTCCGTTGTTTGCCCATCATCACACACCCCGAGAGGATAGCCCGCTGGGTAGCTACTAATGATCCAGCCCGCACCTGTGGCACTTCTCAAGTGCTTCACATCTAGTAAGTAACATCTGGGCATACATAGGGGCAGTGTTACCTGACGTATTCACACTATTGTGGCGCCTCCTTTCTTCTCTTCATTCACCATTTGAACACATACAGCCGGGGAAATGAATGTGCTCGCTGGGCTAAATTTTTATTGGAGTAGTTGCAACAAGTGATATCAGACGCTAGCAAAGGAGTGCAAAGCTAAATAGTAATCCTTGCTCCAGCAGTTTGCTACTGTAGAGGTCACCATTCCCTGCTATTCACTTCCACTTTTATTATTAAAAGGACAGTCTAATCAAAAATAAACTTTCATGATTCAGATAGAGCGTGCAATTTTAAACAACTTTCCGATTTACTTTTATCAATTTGCTTTGTTCCCTTGGCATTCTTTGTTGAAAGCTGAACCTAGGTAGTCTCATGCTAATTTCTAAGCCCTTGAAGGCCGCCTCTTATCCCAGTGCATTTTGACAGTTTTCCACAGCTAGGGGGCGTTAGTGTATGTGTGCCATACAGATAACATTGTGCTCACTCCTGTGGAGTTATTTATGAGTCAGTACTGGTTGGCTAAAATTCAAGTCTGTCAAAAGAACTGAGATAAGGGGCAGTCTGCAGAGGATTAGATACAAGGTAATCACAGAGGTAGAACGCATATTAATATAACCGTGTTGGTTATACAAAACTTGGAAATGGGTAATAAAGGGGTTATCTATTTTTTAAACAATAACAATTCTGAAGTAGACCGTCCCTTTAACTCTCCATTCCCACATTTCCCTCTATCCTTGTCCTCACCTTTTGTGAAAAAATATTTCTAACATATTTATTGGGTGCTCATTTTAATGCTTTAGAGAAGTTTAATTGAAATTAATTTGTATGCTCCATCTTCCTTCTGTTTGTCATAGTTTTCATACCACCTGTTTCAGATTGTTCCTGGAAAGTTTGGGGACTTCAGAGGTTTGGGAACACTGTATTGTATTATATTTATCAGGTGGGTGTAACCTTTAAAAAGCAGGGCCACACATAGTTGATGAATGCAAGTTAGAATTTCTGTAAACTGAAATCTGTTTAAAAAAGTGTACAAAGCAACTTAAAACAGACATTAGCATTTCTTCCTGTCTGATCATTGCTGTCTGTGGGGTGTGCAGACCTGGCCTCTCTCTTGTGACTGCTAAGGATTCCTATTGTCTCCTTGACATCCTGCACAGGCCACTGATCTTTGTCTCAATCTCCCTTCTCTCTATCCCCAGGGACGCCTGAAAGCCTTGCTGAAAAAGAGAGGCAGCTTATGGGTATGATTAATCAGCTGACCAGTTTACGAGAACAGCTGCTGGCGGCTCATGACGAGCAGAAGAAGCTGGCAGCATCACAAATTGAAAAGCAGCGTCAACAAATGGAATTGGCCAAACAACAGCAAGATCAGGTGAGGGGTGTAGGACAGTTACTTGCAGTGCACTGTATAACCAAAAGGTGCCCCTGCTGCTTGAGTGTTTTTGTACTATCAACTATACACAGCTCAAAAGTAATATGGGCAACGAGATTTTGTTTTGTCATTGTGATAGATTGTGACACATGTATTGTTATTATTTATTTATTGTTGGTGTCTTGATTCTGTAATATGTGTTTGTAGCAGGTTACACTCCTAATTATCTGCAGTCTGCCGACCAGGGTCAAATAAGCAAATTGTTTTCAGAGCGAGTCACAAACACCCAGGTCTGATAGTGATAAAACATATTGACAGATGGAAGAATACTCACATAGTAGTAACCTGTAAAGCCACTGATACAATGGCTACGTTTAGTGACAATAAAGAGAATGTTTCCTTACATATGGTAGAGTGATGTAAATAGTTATGGGTTTTTTCTGCTTAAAACAGAGAATCTCAAGCTTGTAATTGTGTTTCAGATTGCACGACAACAGCAGCAACTTCTGCAGCAACAACACAAAATCAACCTCCTTCAGCAGCAGATACAGGTCAGAGATCACATTCTGTTTTGGATTTTTTAATGTGGCCCTTAATCTTTCCCGTTGTTTCCTGTGCACTGTGTTCTCGTGTCTGCTCAGCACAGGGCCTCCAGATGATTTCTGCTCTTGTGGAATTGTATCCGTCTGTAAAATGTATTGGGCAGCCCTGTCTCTGTATAATGCCCATGTATGAATTAGTAAGCAGCAAGTATTTGTGTAAATAAGACAGATCCAGCCTTGTAAAGCATCATTATTGAATCATGATTATTCATGTCTGTAAGAGCAATCTGTGGGGCTCAATTTACAGACCTTAAGCACTTAGGCAACAGTAAAGACCCAAAAGTACTCTCATCTTCCTCATTTACCACGTCTCCCTTATCCAATGCATAACATTAAGTGAGGCGCTTGAGCCATTCACCTTTACAAAACCAAACATCTTTGCCTGTTGTATTTAAATTGCACAATGTACATATGAACTTAAACCTGGCAAGGGTGAAGGTGTGCCAAGGTACAGTCAACTCCAACCACCTGATTAATTAACTTATAATTACTCTCAACGCAAGGGACCCCCTGCCCACCCATTGTTTCAGAAGACTAACATACTGATAACTACAAATTATAGATGTGTATACGGAGAGACAGACGACATCAGCTACCGAATGAAATGTTCTATTCCAGTTAGACTTTGTATGTACAGCTGTGTGTTTAGGAATTTACAAATGACTGTTGTACTTTGCATTGTTTTCTATATAACATGGTAATTGTGGTGCAATAGTGTGGGCTGGAAATTGGTTATACTTGGGTGAGTTTTCTTAAAGCTTTCATCATATTCTGTAAGCTATTTACATGGCCAGGCCTCTCAGATCTGTATTTTTATCTACAGATTATACTTTTAGTACTTCAGATTCACAGTTGTATCTGCACCACATGCTCTCATGTTACCTTATGTTTCCTGTATGATTCACAGCACCTTGTATAAGACAACCAGGTGATGGTAAACGTTCCCCTTTGTATAAACAGACCCGAAATGTCAGTGATATTTTAGATGGAGTTTAATTCATCAGTTGTAATGAGGATGCACTATATCTGTAGTGGATCATGTCCGCCCGACATTTATCATTGCACAAGCATTTTGTGTGAAATGCTTGTGCAATGCCGCCCCCTGCATATTCACAGGGGGTGTCAATCATCCTGATCGTATCTGATCTGGATGATTGCTATCCGCCACCTCAGATGAGTTAGGATGAGTTAAATAGTCTTATAACCGCTGCTTCTTAACTCTTGTTTCCAGCAATCTGGAAACTACGGGGGTAGATTGCAGCATCCGCTGCTTTATAAATCTACCCCTAAGCCTCTTTTCTTAAAGAGTTCATTGAGGAGAACTGTGGGAGAAATGATTTTTCTCTATGTCAGAGAGTTTATAAGAATCTATCCCACTAAATAAATGCCCCACACCAGCTCATAAGAATTCCTTTGCCAGATACCTCTAACAGCATTTTGTGGTTTTCACATTCAAAGCCATTTCATTCTAAACACTGCAGTAGCCCCCAACCACCAAATGTAAAATTCCTTTGTAGCAGAATAGCACCGCTATGTTGTTCCCGGATACAATTCTACTTCCTTGTTCCAGTCTATGCAGTTAGCTGTTTGTCATGTTGATTATAAAATGGCAGAAAATGATATGAAGTTGTTAATTGTACGCAAACCATGAACTGATACTGTTGGTTAACCTGTTTTAAAGTCTGTTCTGCAGATATTATCAATACTCACTAAAAAGGTCATCGTGTTTTACTTGACCCCTGCAAAATGCAACTTGTGATAAGCTTGCTTCTTAGATGTTTTTGTGTGTTTAACTTTTATCATATCAGTGTTATATCAATAACCACTTTAGGAGATTCATTAATTCTGACAGGGACTCATCTGACGGATCAGAATTATATTGAAAAAGAAGTAAAACATTTCAACATTGTCATATAGGGGTTGATTTAGTAAGCAGCGGATTTGCTTTCGTAAGACCACTGCTCCTCCAGCGAATCATGTCCGCCCGGCATTTGATAAATTGACCCCAAAGTGTTTTTACATGAAAATTCTAATGAATTGGTATAGGGTGATGATAGAAATAATTTGCTCCTGCCTGGAGGTAATTAGGTTTTCTGATGCAATATTTTATTTTATTTAGTTAAAGGGACAGTCTACTTGATTTTTTATTTTTTAAAAAGATAGATAATGCCTTAACTACCTATTCCACTGCTTTGCACAACCAAAATTGTTATATTAATATACTTTATAATCCCTACATTTAAGCCCCTGCAGGCCGCCTTTATCTTAGTGCATTTTGACAGTTTTTCACAGCAATACATTGCATGTACATGTGTGCCATATAGATAACATTGTGCTCACCTCCGTGGAGTTATTTATGAATAAGCCCCGATTGGCTAAAATGCAAGACTGTCAAAATAACCAAGATAAGGGGGAAGTCTGCAGATGTTTTGATACAAGGTAATCACAGAGGCAAAAAGTGTATTAATATAACAGTGTTGGTTATGCACAACTAGGGAATGGGTAATAAAGGGATTATCTATCTTTTTAAACAATAAAAAAAAATAAAGTAGACTGTCCCTTTAAGTTGTAATATGGATTAAGGGCACTGAATTTGGCCTTTTGTGTCACCTCTTTTTGCCTTTTTTTAGATTTCACAAAAAGATTGTGCATTGTTCAGAAAAGTGAGCTCCAATGCTGCACTTGCTTAAGTAATCATGATAGGTGCGGCTCGTCACAGACGCAGCGAGGGGCACAGCGGCAAACAAACATTATAGTCATTCTGAAAACGTAGATATCAAATGTCAGCAGAAAATGGTTCTCAGCTGGATAATTGTGACACGTCTGCACCAAGGGCACAAACAACCATTTACCTCTACAGTCTGGGACACTAAATCTGTGGCTGTTTAATGCAGAGGTTTAAAGAAATGAGAAAGAAGGAGGCCCTTGTTTCATGGGCTAACCTTGCCATACCCAATCTATCAGGCCCCTCGCAGACAAACCCCAAACTGTAAATAAACAGCTCCAGATTTATTGTGCAGTAAGTGCTGCAAGGAAAGCTGACACTGGCTAATTATACTGCTCACAAAGCCCCCCTTGTACACTGCCCCTACTCACGTTAGTTTGTGGAGCAGATGAATTCCTTGGGTATTGTCATTTCATACAACGAAGGGTGCAGAAAATAAGGTCTGGAATGAGTTACAGCTGCACAACAGTTCATTAAGAATATCTTTATGTTTCATGTTGTTTTTCTCTTCCATCCCATCATTCATTTAAAAGCGTTCAAGCATTTTGTCTGTATTGGACAATACAAATATATTTTTTTTCCTTATAGAAAGTATTTCCAACCATTAAAATGTTTAGTGTAATAAATTAGAAGTCTCTCTTTCTTTATTTCTCTCTCTCTCCCTCTCTTTCTCGCTCTCTATCTATATTTGTATATATATATAAAGTGGATTTATTTCATAAAGGTAATGTTTCGGGGAACACAATCCCCTTTATCAGATTGTATCCCCAAAATGTTACCTTTATGAAATAAATTCACTTCTTCAAATCATTGTTACTTTGCATACTATCCTGACACCCTAGTATATGCCCATGAGGCGGTGTGAGTTCTCCTGGTTTAAGATGTATATATAATGGCACAAGTTATTGTTATAGAAATATATAAATGAGATATTGTCACATTTGGCACTAGAATAAATCTACTAACTTTTGATGCTTCATGAGTTATTAACTTTGTGTTCTATTATATAATTTTAACATCAATTAATGCAAAAGTGTAAATTTCATTCTTTGGAAATTTGTTATTTTTAAATATATGTTGGTACAATAATGAGATATTATTTGCTAAACACGTCCTGTGGAACCTGAACTGTACCCCTTAACTGGACAGGCATTAAGGGCCACACAAAAACCCTTTGAATGTGATCTGTAGTTTGGGTAGCCCTGTTCTAAAACTAGAATAGATATTTAACAATCTCCAGATTATCTTTAAATGAATATAGATAATTTATTTTCATGCTAAATAAATAGGAAACACAGCTCTTTAGTAGTCAGATGGGCTCCAAAGTTTGATAGAAATTTGTCAACTTGTTCTTTATATAGACATGTCAGATGAGCTAATTTGGGAGGCTAAACACCAAGGTCACACTGAGTGATGACAGTAGGGTTTGTTACTGCAAATAAAAAAGAATCCCTACCTGTTAACCATTTGCCTGCCAGAAAGGACTGTGTTATAGTTCTTCTTGGCAGCCAATGAGTTAACAGCAGTATTATTAGAAAGAAGATTAGATTAATCCAGAGTTTGTGGATTTACAAAACAAGGACAATTCATTTGTAAGGAGAATGGAAAAGCCGCACCTAACAGCCTCTAACAGAGAGAAGTTTTGCCCGAGCTGTCATGTGTCAAGAGCAGCTGTTTTTCTGTATCTTGTAAACATGGGCACAGCACAGTTACAGACAGCAATCCCAGCAGTGTTTCCCATGACTCTGCAACCTTTTCCCAAACAACTGAGGTTGCCGGCAAGGAGATTGGGACAATTGTTTCTCACAGAGCCACTGCAGCTGATGTCCTATCAGTTATCAGAATAGGTCCCACCCTCCCCTGTAGCTCAGATAAAACGCCTGAGAACAGCGATCAAACAACAAAGGGCCGTGGGTGGGAAATTACTTTATATATTAACCCCGTTGATGCTAGAGCACGATATAACTACCAACTAAATGATCTACTGCAGTTAACCGTGTCCATGCTGGAGAACAGTTTAGTTCTTCACTAAATATTAAGCTATGGTTAACCCAGTCCATGCTGGAGCACGTTATAATTCCCAACTAGATTACAAGTGGAGTGCTTATTTATTGTGCACCCGACTAAGCACTCATTAGGGCCGAATTATCAAGCGGGGGGCGAATCATGTGCACTCTACATCACTAAATGCCGACAGCATATGCTGTCGGCATTTAACATTGCACAAGCATTTCTGGTGCTGCCCCCTGCACATTCATGGACAATTTGCCGCTAGCAGGGGGATGTCAATCATCCACAATAGTATCTGATCGGGAGGATTGCTGCCCGCCACCTCAGAGGTGTCAGATGAGTTAAGGCGCAGCATCCACTGCTTGATAAATCTACCCCATTGAGTTAACCAGAAGTTAGACCTCTGGTTAATAAAAAATGTGGCTTAGAATAAAGTGGATAGTTCCTGTATGAATAAAAAAAAAAACAGCATCTTTATTTTTGTAAATATTAACTGCACAAAGCAGTTATGAGCGGTTAAAGGGAGCGGGTTGGGGTGTTAGAAAAAATGGAACTGAAAATGCCTTTAGATTGCGGTCGGTGGGGAACTGTGCGTTCCCTTTAAATATATATGTATATGCAGAAACAAACGGCACTTAAAATGCCTTTAGTTTGCGTTCTATGGGGAACTGTGCGTTCCCTTTAAATATATATGTATATGCAGAAAAAAACGCCACTGAAAATGCCTTTAGATTGCGGTCTATTGGGAACTGTGCGTTCCCTTTAAATATATGTATATGCAGAATAAACGGCACTGAAAATGCCTTTAGTTTGCGGTCTATTGGGAACTGTGCGTTCCCTTTAAATATATATGTATATGCTTAAATTCACATGTAAACTTATAACTATATACGTATATATTTATATACATATATTAAGCAATTGCTGCCCATCATTGCATGACTTACCCCCTTTGCTGCCCTTGGTTCTTATGCTGTATCTGACGGCATGAGAACGAGGCACCCATTGAAGCCTATGGAAGCACGCAATTGTGAGTGCAATGCTTTCGTGCAATGCCGCGATCGCATTGCACCTAACTTGGATATTTGTACTTGTATTATATTTTTTATCAATATAAACCGCCATTATCATTCCCCCAGCCCCAGCCATTATCATTCTGGATATTCACATAAAGCTTCATGTATGAGCTTTTGAGTAAGTACACAGACTGGCATATAGAATATAGAATACATAGGGCCTGGTTATCAAAAACTCTCTGGGAGAGGCAGTGGGTCTTGCAAAGGGGTGTTGCTTTTAAGTATGTGAAGGTGATGCTTACATTACTATAAGGCTCACAATAAATCCTAAATTTATAAATCATATAAAACAAATAAATGGAATATTAAGATAAAAAAATATTGTTAATCGCTTTAAAAATTGTAACAACATTGTTCTGCAAAAATCATATTTTAGTTGCACGGTACAAATACGTAATAAAACTGCACATGCAAAAAATAAGCCCTGTGAAATTTATATTTAGGGGTCAATGTATCAAGCTCCGTAAAGAGGTTGACACCCCGTGTTTCTGGCGAGCCTTCAGGCTCGCTGGAAACAGAAGTTATAAAGCAGCGGTCTAAAGACCGCTGCTCCATTCCATAACCTGTCCGCCTGCTCTGAGGCGGACAGAAATTAACCTGATCGAATACGATCGGGTTGATTGACACCCCCTGCTAGCAGGGGGCGGCATTGCACCAGAAGTTAACAAGAACTGCTGGTGCAATGATAAATGCCGACAGCGTATGCTGTCGGCATTTATCGATGTGCAGCGGAGATGATCCGCTATATCGGATTATGTCTACTCGCACTTACATAAATTGATGTAATGTGAAATCAATTTCCCCTCCTCTGCTAGTGGGTTGAACAGGGGTTTTCCAGGGTTCTAGTTGCCTGTCAGGTCTGGTGTATTCTCTAAACATTTCCTACTGTTGATCTCGCAGTTTTTTTGCAAAAGGTGGATAAATATTGTCCATATATGCAAAACACTTATTATCCTAATAGAAAAATGTCTTACCCAGAAATAAAGGCGATTGTAAGGTACTATTCCAGTGATGGCTATCCTTGGCACCCCTGATGTTTCGGGACTACGTTTCCCATGATGCTCAACTAGACTGCAGAGTGCCTAAGCATCATGAGAAATGTAGTTCCAAAACATCTGGGTTGCCAAGGTTAACCATCACTGTACTATATGCTGAAAACAGAGTTATCTGATTTGTATTGACTGCGGCCGCCCACTGCCTGCTAACTTCCCTCTCCCAGTGAAGTTTCCTTTACCAGCGAGCTCCATTCATTTTTTAGATAAATCCCTGATAGCAGCCCCAGTGAGTGTGTGGCAGGTTTTATACGTCTATCCCAGCAAAGTTTTGATCATCGGCCCGTAGTGAGGATCACAATTTTTCTAGGTCATGGATTATTAAAGGGACATGAATATTTTAATTTTCCCATAAAATGCTTTATTAAAGGGACAGTCAAGTTAAAAAAATAAATAAATCATGATTTAAATAGGGCATGTAATTTTAAACAACTTTCCAATTTACTTTTATTACTAATTTTGCTTTGTTCTCTTGGTATTCTTAATTGAAAGCTAAACCTAGGAGGTTCATATGCTAATTTCTTAGACCTTGAAGGCTGCCTCTAATCTGAAAGCATTTTGACAGTTTTTCACCACTAGAGGGTGTTAGTTGATGTGTTTCACATAGATAACATTGAGCTCAGGCACGTGAAGCTCCTAGGAGTCAGCACTGATTGGCTAAAAATACAAGTCTGTCAAAATAACTGAGATAAGGGGCAGTCTGCAGAGGCTTAGATACAAGGTAATCACAGAGGTAAAAATTGCATTAATATAACAGTGTTAGTTCTGCAAAACTGGGGAATGGGTAATAAAGGGATTATCTAAATTTTTAAACAACAAAATTCTGGTGTTTACTGTCCCTTTAAGGAAAATAAAACAGCTTTGCAGTATACATTATATATTTTGTCAGCTTTTTCTGTAAAATACCTTAAACAAATGTCACATTTCAGTTCTCTTTAGAGAGTTTGTTTACATTGGTCCCTAACTGGCCACAAAAAAACTGACTAGAAACATAGATCCCACCAGATTGTATAACTGCACTTTATTTGTAAAACCTTGTAACAGTGAAGCTGTAAAACATTTAGTTTAGTGTCCCTTTAAGCTGAATAATTAGGCAACTTCATCTGAGATTTTTTCTGGGTCCTACAGTAGTAATGGGCCATAAATTAAGGTTGCGTTTTGGTTAATCTTATTCTGTTTTCAAGTCCATTTTGACTGTGATGAAATAAAGCTGCTGAATGACAGAGCTGTGCTGACATGCGCCGTATATAACACATATTTTTACTAAAATTGGTGTATTCACTACCTAAAGATGTTGCAGCTTCCCAGAGTAAATCGCAAACAACAATACAAGTAACTGGATGGTTCAGGATGTATTATAGCTTCATCTGTGCCAAATTCAAGATGCTTAAAAATTGAATGACTAGCAGTCAAAACGTGTTTGCTTCAAGCTGAAGAGAAAAATACTGGTGTTTGTGCTTACAAACTGATGGCGCTTTGTGCACAACTGACAGCTAGCGTCATTTTGAGTGACTGATAAGTGGGATGGCAGCTACTCATGAAGAAATGTGCGCTGAAAAGAGGATGAGATGCTTTGGCATGTGCAAAATAACAGCTCTCATCCGTCAGGGCCTCAGACATTTTATGCAAGCACAAAACTAGATTTGTGCATTAACTGTGTGTGCATATGCACCTATGCGCTTCTGGGTGTCTGTGTTGTATTTATAGGTGCAGTCCTTGGCTTGGTCACATTTACAGCAATTTACTTCCCACATCACTAATGAAATTACTGGCCCTCTTGTTTCCTCTGGCTGAAGGGCCCATTGCTACTTGTCTGATTACACTTGATAAATAAGATACGCAAGTCATTTGTATAATATTTCTCATGGATCAGCTTCAGCTTTCCGCTATTTATTCT
>NC_069504.1:1132802729-1132805229 GCF_027579735.1 Bombina bombina | reverse complement strand
AGACACATACGTTACAATACAAGGAGAGACTCATACGTTACAATACAAGGAGAGACACATACGTTACAATACAAGGAGAGACACATACGTTACAATACAAGGAGAGACACATACGTTACAATACAAGGAGAGACACATACGTTACAATACAAGGAGAGACACATACGTTACAATACAAGGAGAGACACATACGTTACAAAACAAGGAGAGACACATACGTTACAATACAAGGAGAGACACATACGTTACAATACAAGGAGAGACACATACGTTACAATACAAGGAGAGACACATACGTTACAATACAAGGAGAGACACATATACGTTACAATACAAGGAGAGACACATACGTTACAATTCAAGGAGAGACACATACGTTACAATACAAGGAGAGACACATACGTTACAATACAAAGGAGAGACTCATACGTTACAATACAAGGAGAGACACATACGTTACAATACAAGGAGAGACACATACGTTACAATACAAGGAGAGACTCATACGTTACAATACAAGGAGAGACACATACGTTACAATACAAGGAGAGACACATACGTTACAATACAAGGAGAGACACATACGTTACAATACAAGGAGAGACACATACGTTACAATACAAGGAGAGACACATACGTTACAATACAAGGAGAGACACATACGTTACAATACAAGGAGAGACACATACGTTACAAAACAAGGAGAGACACATACGTTACAATACAAGGAGAGACACATACGTTACAATACAAGGAGAGACACATACGTTACAATACAAGGAGAGACTCATACGTTACAATACAAGGAGAGACACATACGTTACAATACAAGGAGAGACACATACGTTACAATACAAGGAGAGACACATACGTTACAATACAAGGAGAGACACATACGTTACAATACAAGGAGAGACACATACGTTACAATACAAGGAGAGACACATACGTTACAATACAAGGAGAGACTCATACGTTACAATACAAGGAGAGACACATACGTTACAATACAAGGAGAGACACATACGTTACAATACAAGGAGAGACACATACGTTACAATACAAGGAGAGACACATACGTTACAATACAAGGAGAGACACATACGTTACAATACAAGGAGAGACACATACGTTACAATACAAGGAGAGACTCATACGTTACAATACAAGGAGAGACACATACGTTACAATACAAGGAGAGACACATACGTTACAATACAAGGAGAGACACATACGTTACAAAACAATGCTAAAAACAAAAAGCCCCTAACGATTTTGCGAGTTTTCTCTCCATTCTAGAGCTTTTTTTATCATTGGGCCCCAGGTCTATAAGAAAGAACATTGAAATGGAAATGTAATATTTGACGGCTGCATTAGAGGTTTGAATGTTAACTTTCTATTTCATTTTATAGAAACAATTTAAAATTGTAGAACATATGTCAAGGGGAACATTGTACCATTTATTGATATGTTATTAAAAAACAGACATTCTCCACTAGTTTTGATCTTTCCTTGATTTGGGATTTTGTTCATTCCTATAACTTCAGACTTAAAGGGACATTAAACCCCAAAAATATCTTTCATGATTCAGATAGAGAAACCCATTTTTAAAAAGTTTCCAATTTACTTCTATTATCAAATTTACTTTGTTCTCCTGTTATTCTTTGTTGAAGAGATACATAGGTAGGTAGCGTGCACATGCCTGAAGCACTACATGACATTCAATAGTGCTGCCATCTAGGGCTCCTGCTAATGTATAACATTGTTGCAAAACTGCTGCTATATAGTGCTGCTGACACGTGCACACTCTTGAGCTTACATTTCTGCTTTTTAACAAAGGATAACAAGAAAATGAAGAAAAATTGATAATAGAAGTAAATTAGATGTTATGTTCTATCTAAATCATGAAAGAAACATTTGGGGTTTTATGTCCCTTTAAACATTTTCCCTGTTTACTGGGCCTGAGTCTAAAAAATAAGCATAATTTCTCCAATAAAAAATTGCAGTAAAGAATTAAGAATCCATAAATTTAGATTTCAATAAAACTTTTGTTTGTAATAAGGCATAAAATGATTGTGCAATTAGTGCAACAGTTCACTGGGTTCCATAGATACCACAGTGCTTTGAAAATGAATGTGGAGAGCAATACGCTCTCCGTATTCAGCATTCCACCAGCAGCTCACAAGAGCTGCTGGTGCAACGCCGCCCCCTGCAGACTCGTGGCCAATCGGCTGCCAGAAGGGAGGTGTCAATCGACTCAATTGTACTCGATCGGGTTGAATTGCGGCGATTCCTGCTCAGAGCAGTCAGACAGGGTTATGGAGCAGTGGTCTTTGGACCGCTGCTTCATAACTGCTTTTTCTGGCGAGTCTGCAGGCTCGCCAGAAACACGGGGCGTCAGGCCCCATAGAGTTCAGTACTACACTAAGCTGCTGGTTGCTGCTGATCTGGGCTAACTTTGGGTAGTGTCTTCTGTGGTTGTGCACGTGCCGGCTGCAGA